>NW_028270181.1:10847636-10980136 GCF_037043375.1 Chiloscyllium plagiosum | reverse complement strand
TAATTTAAGCAAATGAGCTGCGGCTGCCTGATAGAATAGTTGTTGCTCCTGGGTTTCTTGTTTCGCTCTGGGAACTTGAGGCGAGATGCATTTACCAAAATCTTAGAGAAATAGTTCACTGAAGAAACAAACCTCGAATACATGACCGCGATTTGCTCACCGGCCAGTACTCCAAGGTATGCGGCAGTGATGGGTTTCACTGTGAGGAGGACTCGATGCAAGTGAGGCTGAGAGATGTTCCAGCATTTCCTAAAGTAATTCTGCAGACACTGCAGCAAAAAAATAAAGCTGAATACCTTGTCAAGCAAGCTCCTGTCTGGAGCAACTCCAGAAACATTTCAATAAACGTGTATCAGAAGGTGGAGTTAATACCTCTTTTCTGCATGCTAACACGGTTTAAAGGATATTTTCCTCCTTGCCCACTTTTAAGGATATTCTGTCTGATATGAGCAGTGGATACCATGCTCACTTCTGACTCTCAACCTCCCAGGTTCAAAGCTCATTTAAGGGCGTGAACTCAACTGTCAAGGCTACCACTCCTGTGCTCCACTCAGGGAGGTTGACACTGCCAGATGAGAGTATAACCCAAAGTCCCATTATATTGCTGGAGGAGATGGCGCTATCTCCCGAGAGAGCAGCGAAGCTGTCCTGGCCAAATATTTATCATTGGAATCAACTTCAGGAGAATATAGGCCATCATACCAAATTTTCATTATCTGCGGGGGGTAGAGACGTGCCTTCCCATGGATAACAAGAAACACAGTACTGTAACATTCCTATGTGCTACGATCAGATTGGATGGGTCAATGAGGGAAAAAAGATGGTGCCTGGGGATAGCTTCATAATTACAGGGATCTACAGGTATGGATCCATGGAGAACGAGGATTAGGCATGCTGAAAACAAAAAAAATACTGGAAATCACAGTGGGTCAGGCAGCATCCATGGAGAGAGAGCAAGCTAACGTTTTGAATCTTGATGTATAAAGCATTAAATCTGCGCAATATGCTACTGAGATACAATATACATTGTAACAGAAAGTGATGCAATATGTAATGTGATCTCTCTCTCTCTCTCTCTCTCTCTCTCTCTCTTCCCCCCTCCCTACAGCCTGATATTATGATGAAAATACAGTAAGAAATTTCTTCCCTTAACAAACTCTGTACATGTTTTTCAGCACAATAAGACCAGAATATTATGTAATCACATTGTTGTACGTTCAAATTGTCTGGCCATTTTAGTTTGCAGACAATGAAGTGTTTTTTTTTAAGTGTAGTCACCGTTTTATCATCAGAAATACAGCAACTAATTTGCACAAATCCAGCTCTCACAGTGAACAAATGGGAGAATGACCAGATATCTGTTTTATGTAATAGCGAGCTAAGGGATAAATATCAGCCAAGCCATCAAGACTTAAAAATAGTGCTGTAGGAACTTCTACTTGAGCAGGTATGTGGGTCCCAGCTTAATGCTTCATCTGCACCTCTGACTGTGCTGTACTCCTTCCGTACTGCACTGGAGTCTCAACCTTGAGTTTTTTGCCTAAACCCTGGAGTGGGACTTGAATCCAGATCCTTTTGATTCTGAGACGATTGTGCTGCCAACTGAGACATCGTTAATTGGGAAAGAAAGAGGAGAACAGAATGTGTCATTAAAATCAGGATTGTCATGTGGTGCCTGCCCTGAACATAACCTAAAGCCTGTGCTTTATCTTGGATTTTCCTTTGCAAGTTCATAATGTAAAAGAGCAGAATTAGGCCATTCAGCCGATTACATGAGCCTCAGTCCCACTATCACACTCGTAGAGTTAAAACTGAATTCTTCACTCCTGTCCTTTTGTATTCTTCAAAGGGAAAAACACAAAATACACCTGCGGTTTCGGATGTAATCTGCAGGGAGTGACTTGCTGTTGAGCAGAAGACCGTCAGTGCCTTTGTAATCACAAGAGATCACAGTCTGGTTTCAACTTGATGCTCCTTCATTTGAAGGGTTCTAGTTTTGAAGTTTCCTTCGCATCTTTAAATGTGACATTCTGGGGGCTGTCTGTGTGATTTGCTCGTTCTCGTGCTCTCGCGTGCACGCTCTCTCTCTCACACATACTCACACTCTCTCTCTCTCTCTCTCCTGCTTTCTGTAGTCCACTGTCACTCACCCTAGCTCGTTCTCTCGCCATTACTTGCTGTAACTTGTTCTAGCTTGCGCTCTCACTTGTTCTCTCGCTCTCACTTGTTCTCTAGCTCATTATCTTGCTCTCACTGTAGTTCATTCTCTCGCTGTTTCTTGCTCTATCTCGTACTAGCTCACGCTCTAACTCTCTTTCGCTCTAGTGTTAGGACTTAGGGTATCCCCCCACCCTCCTCCTGCACCCCAGCTAATTTAAACCAGCAATACAGGAAAGATTTAATCTGCGGTAATCTGTGAAAATTTGAGAGGCCAAGAACTTCCCCAAAAGTCACTATTTAAAGTAAAAATTAACAACCTTTTTTTTGAAGGTCTAACAGAGAATAATTAACTAACAACTATTTACAACGCCTTTCTCTAACTTTTACTTTCCCTTCTACCATACTGGTCTGCTAAAAAATCCCGATTACGATCTACTCAAAAAAAAAGTAGTGTCCTCTGTTATCTTTTCTTCTTAGGGATTTTTGTTTCACTGGTCATTGATAGATAAAGGTACCTTTTAAGAGAGCTGTTTTGCGGCAGTCTGTATATGTTGGTAGCTTGGCAGTTGTCCCTCAATTGTTCAATTTTTTCTGGTTTTATACCCCAAAACATTGGATTGTTTCATTGGTTTTAATATTGTCAAAATGCCAAATTCAAACTTGATTGGAGTTTGGTATCTTGGGGTATAATTTAAACTGGCCGAATTTGAATTTGTTTTTGTGTTCAGGCAACCCAGTTAATCTAGCTGTTCAATCAAAAGTTACATTTTAAATTTTCCAATACTCTGTGCTTGCTAAATCCTTCAACTCTCTTAAAGGTACAGTACACCTATACCGCTTCATAACACTAGTTTGCTCTCTCCCTCTAGCTCATGCTGTCATTCTATCTCACTCTAGCTCGTTCTCTCATTTTTACTTGCTCTATCTCTATCCAGTTTGCTCTCTCCCTCTTGAACGCGCTCTAGCTCGCACACTCACCCTATCTTGCTCTAGCTCATTCTCTTGCTCTTAATTGCTCTATCTCGCTCTAGCTTGCCCTCTCCCTTTCACTTTCTCTTGCTCTCTGTCATTCAGTCTCATGCTCTCGCTCTGACTCGTCTCATGTATCTTAAAATACGGTCACCTGCCAGCTCTCCTCTCATCATTCTGACTTGGAATTATCGCAGCTCTTCCTTCGTTGTTTCTGGATCAAAACCCTGGAACCTCCTCCTGAACAGTACAAGGCTGTACCCCAAAGGCTGCAGCAGGTCAAAGAGGTGGTTCATCTTCGCCTGGGTAATTAGGAATGGGCAATAAATGCTGGCTCAGACAGTGGCACTCGCATCTCACAAATTAATTTTTAAGAAATTATGTAGTGATTTTTGCTATTTCTAGCATTTCTTCAAATAAAAGAACTCTAGTTCAGTCACTGATGTAATGTAGGAAGCACTGCAGACAATATATGTACAGAATGAACAAAATAATCATGATTAAATCTGTTTGTGTGTTGCGTTTTGGGTAAGTACTGGGCAGGACTCCCCTGCTCTCCTTAGAAATAGTCGATGATCCCAGCACAGGAGTGAGAGCGACCATTTGTGGGGAAGCCCAGATTGGTGCCTTTTTTGCCTTTCTACTGAGAAGGACTGTAACGTTTAACTTTTACCTTATTTCTTTATTTTTCTACTTTATGCCTATAGTTTTGTACCTAGGTACCTTTGTACCTAAGATGGTTCTGGGAAAGGCGACATTGCAAACTTTTCACTATACTCCTGCATGCCTGTACTTGAGTACATGTGACAATAAATTTAATTCTAAAATTCTAATTTTGTTGCAGCCTGAGGGAGGAGACAGGGTCCCTGTTCAACGGAAAAGTGGTGCCTCCCAGAGGGTTTGTCTAAATGTGTCATCCTGGATTCTGTGACAAAAGTGTTTAAGGTCGGATTTGAACTCTCGGCCTTCTGGCCCAAAGGTGTCAGTGCAATCTCCACTGGGCCACGGCTGGCTCAAAAATTGAAAAGTTAAGAACGCCTTCAGGACAGAGGGGAGCTGTGCACCGTTTAACGCTACATCATCAATCTGTTCCACTGTTCCCAGTTAAACTTCAGCTGTGTGAAACCCAGTAGGCAGGAGACTGGCTAGCCACCTCAAATGGATAGAGGGATAGCTGGTAATCTCAGGCTTTGCCCCCTATTTCCAAATGTCACCTGCAAGTATAAAAACCAAGTATCTCCACAAACATTCTCTCTGAGACTTGTGCTGTCACTGCAATCAGATTATTTATTTTCGTTTGCTTTTGATTCAGCTGGCACTGGTGAAACTGTATGTTATTTTCTCCCCAAACGTTGTTGCCCTAAAGCAGTCCTGAATCCTCCCATCCTGACTTGTCAGTACAAATTACTGAATTGAAAGTCAGCGGAATAATGTCACATGAGGCCAGATACGTCTGGTTACTGAAAGGGAAACAACTGAGATTTTCAAAAAAAAAACAAACCAGGCCATGCACAAATTACCATATTTATTGAATTTGGTTATTATTGGTTTTGAAGAAGCCTTGAGAGTGGAGATTTATTGTCTGAAAAAGCAGACATTTTATTATATCCCAAAGCTCAAGGCTGTGACAAAATGTGAAGCGGATTTGCTGCTGTTGTTTAAAGGAAATGAGAGGTGTCATTACAAATCCAGCCAACTGCGTGTCACGGCCGCACACGTTACTCTTGATCAAACCTGTCACCAGATCAGAAATGTATCTGGGTTGATCCAATATTTTGTACGGCATTGAACGCTGACGCTCCTCTCCGTAGGAGAGGCTAACAGCACATCGGCAAGGACATTAGCTGCTTGTTTGGCTAATTTCAAAGATGGCATAATGGACAGCTTGTGAAATATGTTCCATTGAAAATAGTCCCTAGACCTGCATGCTGTATTGCGTTGATCTTAGCTACAAAAAGAGCTTGCATTTTGTCAGGGCTGCATTAACCTCTTGAATTCTTAGGTCCTCAGCCTTTCTGAAATACAACTGGCTTCACTATAATTAAACATTGCACATAACAATAAACATGTGTGATGCAACCTTTTGTCCTTGCTCATGACTTGTTTGAGATTTCTCCTTTTCACCCTTATATTGGTTATCTGCTTTCTGACCTATACTACAGTGATGTGTTTGTCATTTAAAACTGAAACAACTTAGTGATATTTCTGACTTTATACTGTTTACTGTTTTTGCTTGTAATCTTTATATCTAATTAAATTCGCATTTTCTTTGCTTCTGGTCAAAATGACCAAAGTGAATCATCTAGTGAGCTGCAGTGTATTAGGATGTGAAAAAAGAAAATCACATAGCCCAGGACAGGGATTCCATGGTAATATTTCCCCATCCCAACCGATTTTCCAACCTATGAGATTGAGGAGAGAGATTTTATTGATTTTTTTTTTTAAATTTTGAGTATTGAGCGGTTTAAATCTGGAAAGCACTCCCTGAGGAAGTGGTGGGGGAGCTGATTCAGTTGTGCATTTCAAAGGAATTGGATGCAGAGAGAATTTCTAGTGTGCTGAGGAACTAAATAGCTTTTTGCAGAAAATGGTGTGGAGGAGATGAATATGTGGCCTCTTTCAAGGCTGTAACCATTCTACAAATCGCATTTTTGGAATAAATCCACATGAAAACCAATTTGATTATTAATGATTGGTGGGGCAGCACAGTGGCTCAATGGTTAGCACTGCTGCCTCACAGTACCAGGGACTCAGGTTTGATTCCAGCCTCGGGCGACTGTCTGTTTGGAGTTTGCATATTCTCCCTGTGTCTGCGTGGGTTTCCTCCAGCTGCTCTGGTTTCCTCGCACAGCCCAAAGATGTGCAGATTAGGTGAATTGGCCGTGCTAAATTGCCCATAGTGTCCAGGGATGTGCAGGCTAAGTGGAGTCGCCATGGGAAATGCATCCTTAAAGGGATGGGTCTGGGTGGGATGCTCTTTGGAGAGTCGGTGAGAACTCAATGGGTCAAATGGCCTCCTTCCACACTAGAGGGATTCTATGATCTATTTTCTAGAATGCATCTAGTCTTTGAACCAAGGGCTTTTTTTTCTCATTGAGTACTTTGAATGATGGAACCTTTAGTTACCTCGTGAAAATAGTTGTCTCGTATGAAAATTTGTCAGGCACATCACAAGTCGTTCCTAATCTGTAGATTTTGATGTATTTTTAGCCATTAGGTTTCCCATGACCTATATGTCTTTGCAAACTAAGTCTCTTAAGTGCACAGATGACCACAGTAATCTTTGTAAATCTTTCTGATCATCTGCTGCCTGTTTTTCTCCCATCAGAGTGAAGGGGATTATGGGTATAGTCATGGTGCAGATCCAGCTTTGTTGAGGTCATTTTCCACAGTCCCTTCTACCTGTCTTTGTTTTCAGGTTTAGTTCCTATCGCACGCAGTTGTTTCCCGTTACTGCTAACGCAAATCAAATCTCAGCAGAATGAGAAAAGGAAACGTTATGTTGCTCTGAAATCTTTCACTTCATCAAAGTGCACCAGTTGTGCAGAGTATGTTCGAGTGTAGCCACTGCAAGGCCACAAGGACAGCATAGAGATAAATGAAAACGCCTTGCTTTTGTTTGTGTTATTAGCTGTGATTCAAGTTACCTGTCGGCCAGAAGGCTGGGGGAGTTCCTCTGTAGTTGTGTGCGTATTGCTGTAGGACTTGGACGTCCAGTCCAAAAGCTCGCTGAGGCCTCAGATTAAGATCTTCTCCCTTATGCACAGGTTAGCTGGCTGGTTAAAGTTAAGCACTAAGTATTGGAAGTAGTGCAGACTGGGTGCTGTCTCTATACCTGGTAGCATTCCTATCCAGCGAAGCTGTGTGCTGGAAACCAAGTTTAGGGTTTACGGTTGCACCATTCAGTGTGATGCAATGTTTAATTTGATTTAATTTATTATTGTCATGTGTACCTAGGTACAGGTTCTGCTGCTATAATGCATGTTTCGTTAATGCAAATTCACTGTAATATGATTGAAGAATTGGGGACACTTTTAAAGCGCAAACTTTGAAACCGTTCGTTGGTTATAACCACCAATGCTTTAAGTGCTGTTTCTAAAGTGTGCATTTTCTATAATGCAGGGTTGCACAGTACGCAACCATCGCGTTATAGAAAAACTAGCCATACAGTTAAGTGTTATCTTATGTGCAGTACAGGCAGATTGTACAGTATGATCATTGGACCATGCAGATTTCTTGTTGCAAGGGACTAACACTCACTCATCCTTTTTACACTTGTCTTCTCTTGACTTTCATTCTTAAATACCAATTGCTGATCTAAGCAGAGAGATTAGAAAGCTCTGTGTTACAAAGAGATTATCCGCTTTTCTTGCCCTTCCTGCCTTCATTCAGTCATAACAGCTTTGCACAGTGATACCTGCGTCATTGTGCATTTGTTTTTAATTTATATTTCGATCCCTTTCCTTACTATTTTAATCCCTTCGAGCTCCTTACCCACAAAAAACTTCAGTAGCGTGCAGATTTGTTTTGGGATCATCAACTCGTGACTTACACACTATAGCTGCTGTACTTACTTATAGAGTCATAGAGATGTACAGCATGGATCCAGACCAGATATCCTAACCTAATCTAGTTCCATTTGCGAGCACTTAGCCCATATCCCTCTAAACTCTTCCTAATCATTTACTCATCTAGTTGCGTTTTTAAATGTTGCAATTGTACCAGCCTCCTCCACTTCCTTTTGGCAGCTCATTCCATACGTGCACCAACCTTTTTATGTGAAAAATTTTTGCCCCTTAGGTCCCTTTTAAATCTTTCACCTCTCACCCTAAACCTATGCCTTCTAGTTCTGGACCCCCATCCCACCCTCTCCACACCCACAGAAAACATCTTGTCTGTTTACTCTATCCATGCCACTCATGATTTTATAAACCTCTACAAGGTCACCCCTCCGCATTCAACGCTCCAGGGAAAATAGCCCTGGCCTATTCAGTTTCACCCTATAGGTCAAACCCTCCAATCCTGGCATCATCCTTGTAAATCTTTTGTGAACCCTTTCAAGTTTCACAACATCCTTCCTATAACACGGAGATAAGAATTGCACACAATATGCCAAAATTGACCTAACCAATGTCCTGTACAGCTGCAACGTGACTTCTCAACTCCAATACTCAATGCTCTGACCGATTAAAGGAAAACATACTAAACACCGCCTTCTCTATCCTGTTTACCTAAGATTTTTTTTAAAAGTTTATCCTATTTTCCGAATAAACTTGTTCTGGGATGTTATTACACACCTCTGGACTTGAACCTGGGCCTCCTGGTGCAGGGGTAAAGACACTACCACAAGGGCCTGTATTGTCAACTCTTCAAGTTTGATAGAGTTGCTAATATTTGGAGAGTCAAAGCTTTAATCAACGTCAAGTGACCTTCTAATGTCAAGAACACCCTGAGATGCGTAACTGGGAATGGAGCAGAAATAAAGAAAATAGCTTGAAATGGATGGATATTGAATTGTCGGTTTAAAGGTGTGATCAGCCAAAACAGTTGGGGAAGCAAATCGAGATTTGAAGGGCATTTCTGTGTCAGGGCAAGGCTACATATTTGAGCGGAACTTGGATTGCAGTGTACAATTTTGGTGTCTTTATTTGACAATGTTAATTCTGCCAGACAGTAGGGCTGATCTCTCATCAGAAGATGCACAAAACCAGGTTATAGTCCAACAAGTTTATTTGAAATCACAAGCTTTCAGAGCACTTCCCCTTAGTCAGATGGGCACCCCAGTCCAACACCAGCACCTCCACCTCAGTGCTCTCTCATTGGAAAGAGATGAATGGTGGTAGGGTCACCGCACCTTAGATGAGGGGAGAGGTTGAGAAGGAGAAGGCTTCATGGTGACCTCGGTCAGTGCAAGAATAGAACCCATGCTGTCGGCATCATTCTGCATTGCAAACCAGCAGTCCAGCCAACTGAGCTAAACCTGCATGAGAATACGCTATAAAAGAGTGACCAGAAAGGAGACTGGAATCAGTGGCAGAGAAGCAGAGTTTATGACTGTGATTAACCTCAATATCGTTATCCTCCTAAGTTATATTAAGGGATCTTTTGACATGGGCATGGACAAATACCTGAGATGGCTTCACAGATACACACCGAACTGAAAACCTGGGTCAAAACTGAACTCTTCATTTCTTCCCAACCACTGTGTTGATCATTTATTTGGCCTTGTATTAATTTGTTAACATGCCTTGTCCACTTTGCCATTGGCACCTTCAGGAATTGTTCAATATTTAACTGTTAACTGGAGTGTGTGTAATATTTGAAAACTGTGGCTGCCGAGGTTATTATGGTCTTTCATATGTTATCATGAAGTCTTAACAAGATATATCTCAAACAATAAGACACTCAATTTATAGATTGAAATATAATTAGGCTTGAATTGTGTACAATTAATCTCTGTTGCAGTAAAACATGATCAGCATCTGTAGCCCATGTAAAATAAATTAGCCTCAAATGATGAGCTTTAATTTGATTAATGTTTTGTAGAAAGTGTATAAAATGTTTTCTCTATTAAAGTCCTACAAGTAGCCCATTGAGGCAATTTCCACAATCTGTCTGGACCACTGTTAAGAATGATTCTTCCAGGATTTATTTAAATTGTCTTCCCCCATCAGTGTATTAACAGTGCCTTTAATTTGTTATGAACTGCTGTGATTCTGGGAAAAGTCTCTAAATGGGTGAAGAGTAGCAGAGATGGCCTTTTTTAATCTTGTGGTGTGAAATCTGTAGTGTATCAATATTCAACGAATCTTAAATCAGTGTGGCAGAAACCACACTGATTGATTGAATCAGTCTGTGCAGAGCTTGCAGTGTTCCAACACATGGCCCAGATTTTACAGTAATGATGGCAAAGATATCAACCTTCTCAGTCCTGATTGAACTGAGCTGACAGCAACTTCTGGAAACTGCACATGCGCATAATCATGTGGAAATGCAGAAATTGCTGCAAGTGAGATGACGCTACTCCTTAGGGTAAGCTCTTGGTGAACACATTACACCCCTGAGCCCAGACTGCTATTCAAAGGATATCAATTGTATTGATGAGAATTTCAACTCTTCCATTGTTTGTTTTGCTGAAAATCCCCTTGAAATAGTTTCATCCCTGTTAATCTTTTTTTGTTTTTATATTCATCCATGGGTTCTTAAAATTGCTGGCAGGCTGATAGCTATTATTCATTGTTTTGTTGACTGAGACGTTGGTGGTGAGATGCCACCTTTGATGTGTGTGGTATAGGTGCACATGCAGTGCTGTTTGGTGAGGGAGTAACTGATATTTAATACCATGATAATGAAGAAACGGTCACAAAATTTCAAGTCAGGATGCTGTATGGCTTGGACAAAGCTTGCAGCCGGTGGAGTTTGCATGAATAGAACGTAGAACAGTACAGCACAGCACAGTACAGGCCCTTCAGTCCTCGATGTTGTGCCATCTGCTATCATTGTCCTTCTAGCTGGTACAAGTTTGGGAAGTGTGGTTGAACAAGGTTGAGTGAGCTGCTGTAATGCATCGTGGTGGTGGTGCAAATTCCAACCACTGTATCAGTGATGGATAGGGTGCTTGCATTCCTGACTTGTACCTTACAGATGGTGGATAGTCTTGAGGGGTGGCAGGGGGGTGCAGTAACTTACTCTCCACAGAATTCCCAGTCTGTGACCAGTCCTTGTAGCCAGGAGCATCACAATTGCTGCTAATTTTATAATTATTTTTTAGTTCTCACATCGTTATGGTGAATCTGCACTGTACCGCTTCCAAAGTCCATGCAGTGGTTCAAATTAAACTGAGAACTCAGTTGAGGTTCAACTTTGAAGTATATGGTGAGGACTGCAGATGCTGGAGATCAGAGTCAAAAAGTGTGGCGCTGGAAAAGCACAGCAGGTCAGGCAGCATCCGAGGAGCAGGAGAGTCGATGTTTCGAGCATAAGCTCTTCATCAGGAATGTTCAACTCTGTAAAACTGCAGCGTTGGTTTCTCCCTTTCAACAGTCTTTTTGTTGACTTTTTTCACAAAATCACTCCTTTAAAGTTTAAAACTGTTCTTGTGTGGAATCTCATTCCTTTTCCTGTATCATGTTTTTAGGCAGATTATAAAAAAAAATCCCTGTTTTCCCACCCCCTCCCCTTCTCTTAATCCAGTCCAACTCTCTGATATTATTTTATTTTTATGTGCCTGATCCTATATTTTCCTTCTCTTTCCTTAAATCCCATTGATTTTAAAAAAAGGCATTTGATTCTGCTGTTCGTCAAGGTTCCTGCTATCAACGTGCTGAGAGAGCAAAAGTATTTGAAAGTGAAATTGTGAATGTAGCAAACAGAGCTTGCTGCAAGACATTCCAACATTCTAGTGGAAATTGTTTTTTGCACTGGTCACATTTTCTGTACAAAATGCTGCGCAATTTGTGGGTTTACAGAATGACTTTTAGTGACTTTCCAACCAAGCCTATTTTCCAAATCTGCAATTGATTTCCTGTTTAGAGGTGCCTTGATTCTAAATTCTACCTGATGTTGCCCCGAGAGGCAATTGTTTGAAAACCATCTGAGTTTTGCACTGGGAGGTATCTGGTTTCATAAAGATGTTGCCTGGGACTGAAGCCAGATTTTGGAGTGATTAAAGTGGGGTCAGAGATTCAGAGGGCAAAGGGATCAGTCTTACTGGGTCACGAGGTAAAAACAATGACTGCAGATGCTGGAAACCAGATTCTGGATTAGTGGTGCTGGAAGAGCACAGCAGTTCAGGGCAGCATCCGAGGAGCTTACTGGGTCACTTGCAAGTTGAAATTGGACCCTTGGAGACTCCTGTGTACGTCAGCTTCAAGCTGTGTTACCAGCTGGTGGAGGAAATTTACATGGTTATGAGAGCTTTTCTAACAGTGATTTGCAATCAGACATATTGCTGACTTTGTTTTTACCGCTGTGTATGTAATAATCAGAAATTTTCTTATAAAGTGTGTTTCCATGGCCACGCTGCCCATTACTGCTGTTCTTGTCATCTGCACTTGTTTAGCAAACACATGAACAGCAAATTAGTGATTTTGTTGTTTTCTTAGACTGTTGGTTAAGATGGGGCATGTTTCTATAAGACCAGAAGAGACAGGAACAGAAGTAGGCCATTCAGCCCATCAAATCTGCCAAGTTGATCTCCTAATCAATTCCATTTTCCTGCTCTTTCCCCAAAACCTTGATTCCCTGATTGATTGATTAAAAATCCTCTGTCTCTGCCTTGAATATGCTAAATGTCGCAGCCTCTCAACCCCTCAACGGTAAAGCATTTCATGGATATGCAACCCTCTGAGAGAAGAAATTCCTCCTCATCTCTATCTTAAATGTGCGACCCCTTATTATGAGCTTGTACCCTCTGGTCCTAGACAGTCACCTGAGGAAAGCTGATCTTTCTTCGTCTGCTATGTAAAGACTTTTAAGGATTTCAAGAAATTTAATTCTCATTGTGCTATATGTGAACAAGTACAGATCTTGTCTACTCCATCTTTCCTCCATAAGATAGTCCCTCCGTACATAGTATAAGCTGAGTGAACCATCTCCAGACTGCCTCCAATGCTGTATATCTATCCTGAGATCAGGGACACAAAACTGCACAGTATTCCAACTGTGGTCTGATGAGTACCTTGCATAGTTTTAGCAAATCCTTTCTATTTTAAATTCCATTCCCTTTGATTCAGTTAATAATATATTTTGCCTGCTGTACATGTAACCTACTTCTGCTCTGACATCCTATGGTCTTATCAACGATCCTACTTTGATGTTGAAGGACTGCATCACTGTTGGAGATACATATTCCAGATGAGACATTAAACTGAGGCCTTATCCACCCTTGTACCCTTTAATGGATGTAAGGAATCCTATTCCAAGGAAAACAAAGAATTTGTCATGGTGATCAGGCCAAGCTTTAAATACTTACCCTGAACCAACAGTTGTTCTGCTTATTATTGTTTCTGGGAGCTTGTGTGCAAATCAGTTGTTTTCCTTCCTACATTGTTACTAGGTTTCAAAGGCTGCAATTGGAGTGTTTTCCTTTGTTTGAGAAGTGGTACTGTATTCTGAATAGGTCATGACAGATTTTTGTATCTTTTTGCAGTTCAGAGATTGAAAAATTGCCCCTTCGGAGCTTCCTCTTTTCAGATTCTATTGTTTAGTCGAAATGGCCTCCTTTCTCCAAAGTGCCAATTTCTTCCATTGAATTTTCCATTCATCTTCATCTGAAACTGCCACTTTGTATTGTCACTCCCAGAAAAACCCTTATGTCCGTGGTCAGTTTGTCATTTTCTTGTCAAATCACTCAAGACCAATGCTTGTGCTTCTGAGCAAATTGGCAACTCAATCAAACTTACCCCAATGACAGCAACAGCAGTGGAGTGTTTTAGATGTGTTGGATGGTAAGGTTAAGGCCTTGCCACTTCACATTTTAGTCGAGCAGTTGTTTGCCTTGAACTTCTAGATGGCAAATGACGCATTGATCCATTTTGCTTTAAAACTCTTCAGAGTCATTTCAAGGGTTAATATCTGAATCATGTACAGTGTATCCTCTGTATCCATTAAATCACGAATTGTGAATTGGCCTATCAATGCCAAAAGATAAGTAGCAATGAAAATAAATATTCGTGGGTAGCAATTTGGTATCCATGATATTTTTGACCATTTTAGCCTATTTTTAACAAGCTCCATGCATGATTTTTATCATTTGTGGGTTTCTCCGGAACAGATCCTCGTGGATATGGAGGAATGACTATGTAAAGCTCCTTTTGGTATCTGCAAATAGCTTCAGGACATGAGGGGTCAGTGTATTTGTCCTTTGCTCTTGTAGGGAGTTATCCTGCTTAGAAGTGGATTCTGCTACAATTAAAGGTGTATTCAATTGCATTTTGGAACTGCGCATTTAAGGTAAAAGGTCGTGTGACCTGTATTATGGACTGTATGTCTGGGTTTTTGTTGTCAATAAAGATTAAAGGGAAAATAGATTGTTTTAGTAAGTATAAGATATTTACGTTGGAGATACTAGCAGTAACTTGAATGTTATTGGTGGGAAGAGTGAGAGTCTGTAAAAGACTTGGAAAAGAACGTTGAGTATAGGAGTTGGGACATCCTGTTGCAGCTGTACAGTACATTAGTGAGCCGCTTGTAGCATACTATTTTGGTTGCTATTCCAAAGGAAGAATTTTGTTAAACTTGAGGGTGCAGAAAAGATTTACAAGGATGTTGTTGAGACTGGAGGGTTTGAGCTATAGGGAGAGCCTGGGGCTGCTTTCCCTAGAGCATTGGAGGCTGGGAGGTGACCTTATAGAGGTTTATGAAATTGAGGGGCAAGGATATAGTAAATAGACAAGGTCTTTTGCTTGGGGTGAGGGAGTCTAAAACTAGAGGGCATAGGTTTAAGGTGGGAGGGGAAAGGGTGCTGAGGGGCAACTTCTTCATGCAGAAGATGGTGCATGTATGGAGGAAATGGTAGGGGAGGGTACATCGCGACATTTAAAAGGTATCTGAATAGGAAGAGTTTAGAGGGAGATGGGCCAAATGCTGTCTATAGGACCAGGTCAGATTAGGATGTCAAGATGGCACAGATGAGTTGGACCATAGGGTCTGTTTCCGTGCTGTGTGACTAAGTGTTGAGAATGTCAAGTTGTAAAGAGCTATGCTTCAATCTTTACATTTTAGTTCTGGAATGACAGAGATTTGGGGGTCAGAATTCATTATTCAGCATTTCCACCTGGATGCAAAGCTAATGTGTTTCATATCACCATGGGCAAGAGGCTAGAGGAAGCCATTTTGAAATCAGGTTAGAGGCATCCCGACAGATCATTATGAATGGACAGTATGGATTCATGGGAGAGAGAGTAATTAGAGGATATAAAAGCCTTTACAGTTAACTGCACTGGAATGAGGATGCATTGGAAAGACCAACTCATCAGGAATTGAAATAAAACTGGAGAAGATGCTAAACTCTGGCTTGATGGAGACTCTCTGGAAGAGTAAAAGCTCCTCACTATGCACGATATTTCTGATTTGCAGGTTACCAGGCTAAAAGAAAAAGGAAAGAATAGGGATAAACTCATGAGAACTAGTAATCACTTTGATTTGCTACTGGGGAAAATTAAAAGCCAACCTAAAGTATATGTGCAAAGTGTGTTTTTTATATTGGACTTGAGAGTAAGAAGTAGGTGTTCAGTTTTATGGTTTTGAAGTATAAATCACCTACAAAGTTGCTGTGGAGTTAAATATTTCAATCATTTGTTACAGTAAACATCTTAAAATGTGAAATTGTGACAGCTATTAACTGGAAGTTCGGATTGCTTTATAAAAGTCATTGGGCTTGACAGGGATTGTGACAAAATGTACTTAAGATAAATTGTGATAACGAGTAGGTATATTCATGGAAGAGTTTTTCAAATAATTAAGTGTTACAATTGTTGGCCATGCTTTGGAAACCAACTCAGGATCTGTTTGTCAAAATATGGTCGTGTTGCAAATCACAAAGTTGAACATGTGGTAAGAAATTGGCGCCAATGTGGACAACTTGTGGAACCTGATTTCAGGCTTCAAATATCTTCCCATCTTGCTTTTTGAGGAAACAAAAATCTCGCCCTTGAATGTCCTTTTGTGATAGAGAATTTCAAAAATTCTCAATGCTTCAGTGAAGACATTTCTCCTCATCTCAGTCTAAATGATCGGCCTCTTATCTTAAAACTGTGATGCTGTGTTCAGTATTCTCCAGTTAGAGGAAACATATCTTAGTATTCAACCTGTTGAGTTCCTTCATATTTGTGCATGTTTCAACTAAACCTTTTATTCTGCAAAGAATATAGATCCAGTTTACTCACTTATTAGAGGGCCCTATTCATGGGACCAATCCAGTGAATTTCACTGTACTGAATCCAATGCAAGTATCTTTTTCCTTATGTGCAGATACTAAAACCATTTTATAAGTACTGAAACAGTATATCTGATGTTTGGAGATTTTGGTGACACTATGACTTTAGCAAGACTTACTTATTTATCTACTTGCAATCAAGGCCAGCGTGCCATTTGCTGTGCTAATGGCATGTTATACTGGCATGCTAATCTCTCTGATTCATTGTACCAGGACACTCAAGTCTCTCTGAGCATCAGCATTTACAAGTCTCACAGCTGTTTTTATAAAAAAGCTTCTGCTTTTCTATTACAATCAAAGTGAATAATCTCATACTTTCCACATTAGACTCTATCTGCCACCTTGTTGCTCAATTGTCTCTATCTCTTTGCAGTCTCTGTAACTTCCTCATAGTTTGCATTTCCTCCCACCTTTGTATCTGTATTTGCAGGTAATTCAATGCTCTCTGCCTCTTCATCTAAGCTGTTATTTTAGATGGTAAATATGTGAGGCTCCAATGCTCAATATTTGCAGCAGTCCACTAGTCACAGCCTGGTTACTTGAAAATATCTATTTACTCCAATTCTTTGCTTCCTGTCCATTCACACATTTGTTAACATATCACCCTCTTTTCCCCAAAGTCCACAAGCCCTTATTTTGTTTACTAACCTTCTGTGCCGCACTTGAATGCCTTTGGCAAATCCAAATATTATGTTTAAATGATAATATTAATGAGTGACACGGTAGCTCAGTGGCTACCAGGGACCTGGTGTTTGTCTGTGTCTGTCTCTGTCTCTGTCTCTCTTTTCTCCCCCCACCCATTTGTTTCTCACGAATACCAACAATTAGAGTCAAGTGTGATGAAAATGTTCAGTGACTATGCCAGATGTCTGTTAGAGGACAACTATTAAAATAGTTCCAGCAGATTTGAACTCTGGAGATGAGGAAGAAGGATTTAGTGGGCATACTTGGATCTGATGCTGAGCTTCGATTGATTCCTACTTTTTAAGGACAGTTTGCATCCACGTTTTTCAATAGATACTTCTGCAGAGGGTCAGTTGGAGGCTATGCGAAGATCCAAAACGGAAGACAACTTTTCATCATGAGTTCTACACTTTAAAATCCGAATGCAATCATTAAATGTGTGTCAGCATCACTTCTGAGTCAGAAAGATTCCATTCCACCCAGAGATTTGGGTCCCAAACTGATGGCTGGTGTCCCCGTGCATGGCTGAAGGAGTGCTGCACTGACTGAGGGTAACCTGCTAAACAGAGGCCCTGCCTGCACATGATAGGTTCCATGGCATTATTTTGAAGAGGATTTGGAATGTGCTTTCTGGGAGAGTGGTGGAGGTGGATTTCATGGGAGGTTTCAAAAGATAGCTGGATATATATTCGAAAGGGATGAAATTAGAGGGCTGGAGAGTGAGATTAGCTGGGCAATTCTTTCAGGAACCGGTACAGATATGATAGCATGAATGGCCTCCTTCTGTACTGTAACATTCTATGATAAGAGTGGGGACAAACCCCTCATGCCGTTGCCAATATATAACCCTCAGACTCGTAGGTCTAAGTTGAATGGACCTATTCCGGCTGTCACGTTTCGTTCAGGTAGCTGCACACCTAAAAGTAACTGGTTGACTGTAAAGAGCATTGGGAAATCCCGGATTATTTAAATATACATCTCATTTTGTTTTAGAACTCCGAATGTTTCCCAATCCCTAACTTGAAAAAGGAAGGAAAAGAGCAGTTTGAAAGTTAAAGAAGTGAGTGTAAAGTTGACTGTACTGTAATCCTTGATTGGTTTAGTATCTTAATTCCTTGCGTCTGATGACGAGTTGTCACTTTAATTTCCATTTATATTGTTCTCTTACGTTTGGTGAGTGACCCCAGATTATGTCTTTCAACTGTACCAATATTTCCATTGATGCCACGATTCCAGTGCACTTCTTCAGAACAGGAACAATCATAATGGACTCGACATTAACTGTTTCTCACTCCATGGATGCTGCCAGATTTTGAGTTTCGCCAGAATTTTCTGTTCTTACTGCAGATACTGAAAATCTAAAATATTTTGCCAATACCTGCTTATATATTGCCAAGAAATCAAATACAAAATCTTTGCTCCTGTCTTTTAGTTCACTGATTGTATTGTATTTCCTTCCAATTAGGAAGGCAGTCAAGTAAAACTTTACAAGACTGCGGCTTAAGCTGCAAACTGTGGCATTGATTTAATAAGCAGTGTATGGCTAAGTCAAAGTAACATTGACGTAATATAGATTTCAATTAGTCACACACTTAGCTACTCTCAAAAGTAGAAAATAATAGACTGCTTCAATGAGACTTGACCCAAACACCCAATTCAAAATACTAACTGCACAGAGACTTGTTTCTGATCATCTGAACGGCTGAGGATCCTGGGATTGTATTCATTGGAGTTTAGAAGATGAAGGGGAGATCTAATAGAAACTTACAAGATAATACATGGCTTGGAGAGGGTGGACGCTAGGAAATTGTTTCTGTTAGGCGAGGAGACTAGGACCCGTGGACACAGCCTTAGAATTAGAGGGGGTAAATTCAGAACAGAAATGCGGAGACATTTCTTCAGCCAGAGAGTGGTGGGCCTGTGGAATTCATTGCTGCAGATTGCAATGGAGGCTGGGACGCTAAATGTCTTCAAGGCAGAAATTGATAAATTCTTGATGTCACAAGGAATTAAGGGCTACGGGGAGAATGCGGGTAAGTGGAGTTGAAATGCCCATCAGCCATGATTGAATGGTGGAGTGGACTCAATGGGCCGAATGGCCTTACTTCCACTCCTATGTCTTATGGTCTTATCTGCAGAGTCTCCATCTTTATCTATATCTACCTCTCAATTATTCTGTCTTTATTCTCTGTCTCTTGCCCCAATCTAACTCTCTCCCTCTCCATCTACCTCCCTCTTACCTTGCTCGGCCCCCCCCATAATATTATCTCTTCTGTTTCACTGCTCTCCCTTATATCTCTTCCCTATCTCTGTCTGCCTTGTGTGTGTGTGTGTCTGTCAGACACTCTCTCTATCCCCTGTGCCTCTCTCTCATCCCTGTCTCTTTCTGTTCCTGCCTGCCTCTCTCTCTTTTCTCTCTGTCTCTCTCACTTCTCTCTGTGTGTCTCTCTCTCTCTCTGTGTCTCTGTGTGTGTGTCTCTCTCTCTCTCTCTCTCTCTCTCTCTGTCTGTGTCTCTCTCTCTGTCTGTGTCTCTCTCTCTGTCTGTGTCTCTCTCTCTGTCTCTCTCTTTTCTTCCCTGTCTTGCTCTCTCTCAATGGAGTGAGCAGTGGATTTTAGGACACTGAGGAATCTGAACTATGGGTATCAGTCAGGGACATGGTTAGAGGTAGATGATCAGTCACATTATATATGAACTGAGGTGCAGCCTGTGAAGTTGCATGGCCTACTCTTACTCCTATTTCTTGTACTTGCACATTTTTTGCATAGTTACTTTAAAGTGCAGTTTTTGTTTTGTAGGTAAAACATTTTGTGCGCAGAATGAGACATTAGGTGAAGTTGAACAGATTCATATAGTGCCAGGAGCCCTCTGAAAACCCGAGAGCCTCATCCAAAGGGTGGCACCTCTGACCACATCTCAGTGCTGTGCCAAAGTGCTCAGCCTGGAGTTAGGGTCGACTTCCTGAGGAGGGTTTTGACTCTATGTGGTGAGAGGTGTGATCTGTACCCTGCTGAGACACAACACTTGGAAAGCAGCAGAACAATTTTGAACTCATCTCAATTATTCCTACTTCACAGTGATGTTTTAGTATTGTTATGAAGATGTTTAATTAATATTGTTTTTCAGGACTCCATTCTGAAGGGTTGGGTCTATTTGGAATGCTGAGAAGATACCTGAACCAAACTAGAAGGACATTAGAAACATGTCAAGACATTTCACATACTAACATAGCCTAAGCTAATAGCTTGGACTTGTTTACTAGAGATCACATTCCTGGGTTTATGGCTGTCAGGGGTTGAGATTGTATTTTGGATATTGTTTGGAGTTCAGTTTGGGTATCAGCCAAATGAGAGAGAAAAGTTAGGAGCTCATCCTTGCCTTTCCAATGTGAGACCAGGAAAAACTGACATAGCATTTCTCCTGGACACTATCTGCATTGCTGACCATGCCTGAATGAAGGTCCTTGTGATAGCTAAGCTTTTATTCAGTGAAGCACATTTACAAAAGTCATCTTGGACCTTTCACACTTTTGTTTCCTTCAAGAGCTACCAATTATTGGCCAAAGTATTCTTTCAGAATTAATCTCTGCAAAGTAGGTTCTCTATTTTGCTGTGTGTTGGGAAAGTTATTTCGAAGGATACGTTGCTACTTCACATGATGTTAATCGGTGTTACACCTTTGACAAATAAGTCCAGCTTTAACAATAAGTCAATAATTTTATTCATTAAAGAAACCTGGTTATTGAATTATTTTGTTCTAAAACTAACATAAGCAAAGTACATAACTGGCTATATCAGTAACTGATAAAGCATTTAAATTTGTGAGTAGTGTAATGGGAGTAGAGAGAGAGAGTGCATTGCTCTAACTTTCTTCACAATAGAAGGTTAACAACTTTTGACATATCACATTCCTGGCAAGTAAAAATTGAGTAATCGACACCCTTATCAGGCAAGTGATTTGATAATCACCTGCATGAGTTTTAGCATTGTGCAGTGGTTTGTAAAATGCTAAGATAGAAAACTGTGTGTGCAAGCATTTTCTGGTCGTGTGCCCCAGATTGTGTGTCTCATTTTCTGCAATGTGGAACTGTTTAAAACATCGCGTCTTCAAATTGTCTAGTTCCATTTACGTGTTGTAAAAGTTAATATTTTTGTGTATGTATTTTTGAATAATTGCTTTGAATAACAAAGCTGAGTGATGGTATTAAAAAATGTTTGAGGTCTGTAATTAAGTGAGATTAAATTTTGTGCTCATTAATGCAGGTTTCATTCAGGTATGTATTCATTAAAGTAACATTTGGGTGCTGTCAGCTGATGCTTATGTAACATAGCCTCATTGACATTCTCTGATTCGAGTAAGTGAAGTGATGCCTTCCTAAACCGCAAAGCCCTCTTTTTTTTTTTGCATGCTTTTTGCATCAAAGTAATTATTTTTTAAAAAGAAATTATATTAAAGGAATTGTGGCAGATTGTAAATACTGGAGTGTAAATCAATGGATTATTTTTCCTTATGAAGTTGCTTTGCTCCTGAAAGAGGTATCTTGTCTGGAGGGTAATGGGCTGTCTGAGATACTGGGCTTGAACGTCTGTTTTCAATGAAGGTTATTTATTGGTGTAGAGATTTTGTTTTTACTTGAATCACTGTGAGAACTACGCTTGGCATTGCACTGCTATTCCTTTTTAAAGATTTGTTTTGTAAGGAGCAGACCGGAGGATACATTGATATCTTTCAAATAGCACAATTCTATCCGGAAATCATGCATTTGTAATCTGAAGGATGTTGGACAGGGAAACAGAACCCTATACATTTCAACCACTCCGTGCTAGTATAAATCATTGCCAGTCAGCAAGATTAAAATAATATCTCCCTCTACTCTGTCCCAAACAGTCTCAGGCCCAAATCCAAAGAGGGTGTTCTGCTGCACTAATGTAACTTTCTCTTTCAGCTTCCCTCTGCCCTCGAGGTTGATCATTTAGCATTGGATTCAGGACAGTAATGCACCATAGACCTGTAGTGATTGGAATGAGGGCCAGGTGGATCTTATTGATTATGAGATCCTTGATTGGGGTTGTTAACCTGAGCCAATCAGGGAGCCCTGGCTGATATAAACAGGGGATTAGATGTGGGTACCGCACGGAGTGGAGTGCATTATTTTACCCTCCAATTTTAATTTAACCCTTGCCCTCGCCTTCACTGTTTGATCACGCAGCATTGCCCTTTGATGTGAAGGGCACTGCTTGTCACTGGCCACTCGGGTGTTTCTTTTCTTCCTGGTGGTGGGAATTGAATAAAGATTTGTACACCTTGTGTCTTTCACTGTGTGTCTCACACCTGCGCACACACAACATGGGTGCTAGGGAAATAATAAAAATGAATTCAGAAGGTCTCCTTAGTTTAGGTACTGGCTCTGATCTGGCTGGTCAGAGCCCATGTACTGCCCCCATATAAGTAAAGGGTGACTTGGTAATGGGATACTGGTCTCTCTGCAGTTATTTCACACCCAAGCTCCAGAAACCCAACTGAAAAGTGTCCTAATGTAAATTTTCACCAATAATCGGTTGTAGTGATGGATCTGTAGTTTAAATCGCTATTTAACCAATCATTGACAACTTATTAACCTGTCTTCATTTGAAATGTCAGAAACTTAAGGCAAATTATTTGTTGCACTAACCTGAATAACTTTAGTTGGAGACAGAAAAACTGGAATCCTAAGTAGACAAGCAGGAGTCTGGAAGAGCACAGTAGGCCGGGCAACATCAGGAGATGGAGAAGTCAATATTTTGGGTGTAACCTTTCTTCAGGACTGGCAGAGAGCTGCTTCAAAGTGGGCATCCTTTGGAGAGATTTTGCAGCGGTACAAACGTAGAGACAAACAAACTGCAGATGCCGGAATCCAAGGTAGACAGTATTTTCTTGTATAACTAGCAACAACCATCGACCAGAAACTGAACTGGACTTCCCTTCTAAATATGGCGACTGCAAGGCTAGGTCAGAGGCTAGGATTTCAACAGCGAGCCAATCGCCTCTTGATGCCCCCAAACCATTGACTAATTGCAAGTGTGCAGATAACAATGCCATCTCCGCGCTCTCAGAAGTGAATCTTCAAGCCTCATTTAACACCTTTGCGGAAGTGTACCAAAGATTGGTCTCAGCCTCAACCTCCACAAGACTCCAGTCATTTTGCCAACCTGCCACAGGCAGGCTCTAGCCTATCCTTCCATTAAGATCAACAGAGAATTCCTGCCAAATGTAGAATATTTCTCTTAACCAAGGATCAATCTTCTGTCTAAGGCTGACATTGGGTGTGATGTTGGCTCTCATCAATCGAATCTGAGTGTAATGCCTTTTGACACCAAAAAGTGTGACCTTTGATAGTCATGATGTCTGTGATGATACCAAGATCCTTGTGTATAAGATGGTCATCCTTTTGACTCTTCTGTATAGCTCTAACACTTGGATTATGTATAGATGCCACCTCTCGGCCCTGGAGGAGTACCATCACTGCTGTTTGAGATGGATTCTTCACATCAGCTGGGAGGACAGGCGAACTAACATCAATGTCCTTGCAGGAGCTAACAACATCCGCATCGAGGCCATGATCATCTGAAACCAACTCCGTTGGCCCAACCACGTGCTTAGGATGCCTGAGTTCTGACTGCCGAAGGAAGTCATCTTCATCCACCTCTAGGAAGGCACTCAAACAAGATGGGGACAAAAGAAGTATTTCACAGACTCCCTGAAGACTTCCTCAAGAAATACAACATAAATGTCAATGCATGGGGGGCCCTTATTCAGAAGAAACTGATTTGGAAGGAATTCCTGCATGGAGAGACACAACTTTTTAAGACCACTAATGTTAAGAAGTATGGAAAAGGAACCAGTGGGAGGGATGCCAGCGATCTCGAGGCCAAGACCAGTTTCATCTGCTGAAGGCACCTGCCAAATGGGTGGTCAGCGATGCATCTGTAGGATTAGGTTAATCAGACATAAAGAAACCATGATGAGTGACCTGGAGTTTCCTAGGTAGTCAATCATGATCGTTAGCAAGTGATTTGTCAATGATGACAAGTCAGAAGAGTGATGGAATACTTCCCACTTGCCTGGATGGATTCAACACTCAAGAAGCTTGACACCATCCCAGACAAAGCAGCCCATTTGATTGGCACCACATCCACAAGCATCCACTCCCTCTAGTACCAACGCCCAGCAGCAGCAGTGTGTACTATCTACAAGATGCACTGCAGAAATTCAAAGATCCTTAGACAGCACCTTCCAAACCCACTAAACACTTCCATCTAGAAGGATGAGGGCAGAAGATAGATGAGTACCTCACCACCTGCTAGTTCTCCTCCAAGCCATGCACCATCCTGACTTGGAAATATATTGCCGTTCCTTCAGTTTTGCTGTGCCAAAACCCTGGAACTCCCTCCCAAAGGCAATTGAGGGTCTATTGACAGCAAATGGACTGCAGAGGTTCAAGAAAGCAGCTCACTGCCACCTTCTCCAAGACAACCAGGGATAGGTAATAAATGCTGGCCCAGCCAGTGATGTGCACATCCCAAGAGTGCATTTGAAAAAAAACACTTCAGTAGTCGTCTGAATTGTAAAGGGGTTTAGGATTTCCTGAGAGTGTCTTAACATGTTAAGTAAATATAATTTCTTAGTTTCTGGAGGTTCCCTGGGGACTGGTTCTGATACTTCCTTCTGTGGGTAATCACTTCCCCTTAATGGTACAGTGACAAAGGTATTTACCACAAGGGAAATCAGTCTGAACCAACATGAATCACTCCAAAATCGTATTTCTTCACCTGAGTATACAATAGTAACACAGTTCTCTAGTAAAACATACTGCTAACAGCACAAGGTGGCCCCCAGCCCCACCAGTCTCTTCATTTATGTTTTGCAAGAGCCTCATCACCCTATTTCAGCTCACACCCTCCTTCATCGCGTCAGCTGTAAACCCCTGTCATCGAGTCAAAGAGATGGACAGCATGGAAACAGACGTTTCGGTCCAACTTGACCAGATATTGTAAATTAATCTAATCCTTCTAAACCCTTCCTATTCATGTGCCCATCCAGATGCCTTTTAAATATTGTAATTGTATCCCCCTTCATCACTTCCTCCGATAGCTCATTCTATACACACACCACCCTCTGCATGAAAACGTTGATCCTTAGGTCCCTTTTAAATCTTTCCACCCTCACCCTAAACCTATGCCCTGTTGTTTAGGACTCCCCTACCTTGGCGAAAAAGACTTTGTCTATTTACCCTATCTATGCTCCTCACGATTTTATAAACTCCAAAAGGTCACCCCTCAGCCTCCAGTGTTGCAGGGAAAATAGCCCCAGCCTATTCAGCCTCTTCCTGTAGCTCAAACCCCTTACTCTAAATTCATACCCCTTTGTCATTGACTCCTTTACTAAAGTGAGATATTGGAATTTGGTCAAATACATCCCAATCCTCTTCCCTGATGTCTATATCTATATTGTCCTTTTCTGTATTGAATTTAATGCAAAGTGCCCATTTAAAACCTCACCTATGTCTGCTGGTTCCTCACACAGATTGCCACTTTGATCCCTCATGGGTTATCCTCTTTCCCTAGTTATCCTCTTGCCCTTAATGTACTTTTAAAATGCCTTTGGATTTTCGTTTATTTTACTTGCCTGTGTTTTCATCCCCTCATTCACTTTTCTTTTTGTTTAAAGAACTCCCTGCACTTTCTACACTCCTTTTGGGCTTCCATTGTTTGGAGCCCTCTGTATTCTGCTGTTTTATCCTTATGCAATCCTGTACATTCCATGATATCTAAGGGTGTCTGGATTTGGTGGACTTTACCTTACACCTTTACAGGAATGTGTTGGCCATGCACTCTCGGTATTTTCTCGTTTGAATGAATCCCACTGCTCTGACATAAATTTTCCTACAATAATCAGCTCCAAATCCACTTTGGCCAGTTCCTGTCTGATCATATTAATCATTTCCTATCCACTGCCATGCCTTTTAATGAAATTACCCAGTTTGCTCCTGCCAACCCATACCTCCATATATTCTTGTGTTTAGATTTCAGACCATAGTTTCAGATTGTACTACTTCTCCCTCTATCCCAATGGACAATTCCATCATGTAATGATCACCTTTTCCTAAACGACCTCTCTCTTTAACCCCATCTCATGCACAAAATCAAATCTAGGATAGCCTGTTCCCTTGTTTTGTTTCTCAACGTTATGGGTATAAAACAAATCTTGTACACCCCGCAGGAATTCATCCACCCTAATATTATTGCGAGTGTGCTTTCCCCAGTCTATATGTCAAGTCACCCATGATGACTGTGGCATCCTTAATGCACATGTTTTTAATTTCCTGCTTTAATGCCAGTCCCACCTCACTGTGGTGGAGGTCTAGAGAGCACTCCCACTAATGTTTCCAACCCCTTGTTGCTTCTTAGCTCAACCCAGATTGATTCCACATCAATGTCTTCTGTGCTAATATCCTTTCTCACTATTGCATTGAATTTACCTTTCAGAAACAACATCACCCCATCTCCGTTTCCATTTTGCCTGTCATGTCTGATTATTTTATACCCTTGGATGTCCAGCTCCTAGCTTTGGTCACCCCTACAGCCATCTCTCCGGAATTGCAATTATATCCTATCGTACTTGCTTACACCTATTTTGGCTGTTAACACTTCTGCCTATGGCTGGACAGCTGATGTGGAGTAATGCCAACAGCGTAGGTTCAATTCCTACACTGGCTGAGGTTACCATGAAGGTCCCACCCTCTCAACCTCTCCCCTTGCCTTAAGAATGGTGACCTCCGGTTCAACCAGCTCCAGCCACCCCTCTATCTCTAATGAGAGCACAGGCCCATGATCCTCTGGGACTTTGGCGACTTTACCTTATATCTGATTGGGAATGCTCTCAGGTACAGAGCTGTCTTTTTATACAATTTTAACATTTTGTACCCTGGCTCTATTTGCTGCTGGCCCTTGGTTCTTCTGCCTTCCATTTCTGCATTCTACTTTTCCAATTTTTCATTTCCATCCTCACTCTTATCTCCCTGCTCAGGTTCCTATCCTCTGACACTCAGTACCAACAAATGCCTCAGTGAGAGTATTGCTTTCGATCCTTTTGGGATGCAACCTCTCCATCTTGTATAGAGCCCATCTTCCTCACAGTTGATCCCAGTTGCTCAAGTACCTAAATCCCTCCGTCCCTACACCATCCCTCCAGCCGCACATTTAGTCTATACTTATATTCCTGACCTTGCGTGTGGCATTGGGAGTAATCCTGAGATCACAATCTTTTTGAGATTGTGCTTAGTGAGCTAGGAAACTAGTTAAAATGTCCTGCTTGCAGGATATCATCCCTAATTTTTCACTTATGTCATTAATACCAGAATCTCTAGCTGTTATCCCACTCCATTCAGAATGCCCTGCAGTTCTCCCATTGCAGATGAGACAGAGGCTGGTGCACATTTTGAAGAGGAAATAAAAGTAATGAATATTTGAAGCAGGGAAGGACCCTGGGCTATGAAGAAGGGAGCTGGACAGTAGCAGTAGTTTCATTTTATCCTAGCAGACAGCAGGAGAGATGTAATGGGCAGAGTGATCTCCTTGTGTACCCTAAATTCAATAATTCCAGTCTTATTCCAGTAGCCAAATAAAAAGGAAAGCTTAACAATAAGAAATGGGTGTGCAGCTAATGCATGGTAATTGCAGCTGCTGGAGGGATTGAATTTTAGATTCTTCATTAGAATGATCTGGAGCAGAAAGGGTGATTGATCGGCACCATTGTCTCTTCGGCAATCACTGGAGACAAACAGCTGGACCTTTTTGTAAGCTTTGTGTGAACTTTTTCTAGTGGCCCATGTGATTCTCCCTCTGATAGGAGTGGTGCCAACTGAGACAGTTTGCAGTGAGACAGTTCTGAAGGGAGTGCAGTGCAGTCTTCCATGCACATTACTGTTCCCTCCTGTGCACATTTCAGTAATGGTAAGGTGTAGGCGCAGCAGACTGCTGGGTGCATGTGGCTCCTTAGCGCAGACAGCAGCAAGTGGCAGGTCCTGCTGTATGCAGCAGGTGACGTAACACCAACTAGTGCGAGACAGCGCAAAGCAGACCGCACTCCCAAGATTCTTGGCCAATTGTTCCCGTGAACGGGAACAAACCATCTGAGAAAAAGAATATGTTTGCATTTGGGATTGGAAATGTAACTTGAACTCTGACACAGAAGCAGAAACAAAGCTGAATGCTACTGTTAATACAGAAGCAGGAGTAAAAGCTTTGGCCCTTCAAGAGCCTGCTCTGCAGTTTATGATCATCCAACTCTATAACCAGTTCCTGCTTTCTTACCCTGCCACCCCACACCCCCTTTTGTTTTTTTAAACTTATTTCTTTATTTTTCTATTTCTGTAACTAAGAGTTTGTACCTAGGGACTTTGTACCTAAGATAGCACTGTGTGTGGTGACATTGTACACTTTTCAATGTACTCCTGTACTCCAATAATGATGCTTTGCCATACTTGCAAAGACAGAAGTCACACGAAACCAGGTTATAGTCCACCAGATTTATTTGAAAATCACAAGCTTGTTGTCGTGTGACTTCTGACTTTGTCCATCCCAGTCCAATACCTGCACCTTCACATCATACTTGGAAAGAGAGAGATTTATTTCATATATTAGATATTATATGTATACTAGGTTGATGACTCATGACTTGAGACATGTTAACTAAAATCCTTTGCTAAGTCCATCAACGATCTATTAAATCGTACAGTTCAAAAGTAACTCTTTAGTCCATCGAGCCTGTACTGTCAAAAATGCACCACTACCCTACCTCGGTCCCACTTTTCAGGCACCACACCCATAATCTTGAATGTTGCGACGGATTTCAAGATAAATAATTTCAAACGGGCCAGTTAGAATACAGAAATAAAAGCAGAAAACACTGGAGAAACTCTGGATGGCCTGGCGGCATCTGCGGAGAGAGAAACAGAATTAATGTTTTGAGTCGAGTGTGGCATTTCCTCAGTCATGTTGGACTGGAGATGTCACCTCTGCTTTTCTGTCTCCACAGATGCTGTCTGACCTGCTGAGTTTCTCCAGCAGTTTGTTTCGATTTAAGTGTTACCGTCTGTGAGAAAGGTGTCCTCCGAAAAAGAACAAAATACAATTGCTGAAAATGAACACACTGACACATCAGCATGTAAAACCTAAAAACCCAAATTGAGGATTGAAAAAAGGCCACACCTATCAGCTCCACTGATGAGAATGTCTGTGGTCTTTTGACACACAACATACTGAGACAGACAGAACATTGATAGTTCAGAATGAAAACTTTCCAATTACTTTGTTTTTCACCTCCAGTTGTCCTTGTTTGACAAACGTCCAAGCAAACTACTCTGAACTCTTGCCGCACACTGGTTGGTGTCTTTTGCGCACTGGAATAGTATCTAGAATTCAAGAAATACTTCTGTGGTTTTAAAGCATTGTGAGACATTTGGAGGTAGAAACGGCACTACATAAATGCAGTCCTCTTTGCACAGGAGCAGAGCTCTCTTGCTGAAATTGAGAGTCCCACCTGGAATAGTGTGCTCAATTATGATTCCCTTATCAGAGGGAGAATATTGTAGCTATAGAGGGAGTGCAGAGAAGGCTTAGTAGACTGATTCCGAGGGTGACAGGACTGATGAATGTGGAGAGGTTGAATCAGTTGGGATGATATTTGCTGGAGTTTTGAAACATGGGGGAGGGGTGGCATATCATAGAAGCCTATAAAATTCGAACAGGATTACACAGGGTAGATGCAGGAAGGATATTCCTGGTATGACTTGTCAGTCCAGAACTAGTGATCCCAGTCTCATGCAATGGGATAAACTATTTAGGACTAAGGTGAAGAGAAATTTCTTCATCCTGCATGTGGTGAGCCTGTGGGATTTGTTACCCAGAAAGCAGTTGAGGCCAAAACTTTGCATGATTTCGAGGAATTGAGTATCACACTTGGGGCAAAATGGATCAAAGTTTTTTTGATTAGATTTAGATTCCGATTTTATTGTCATATGCACAATTTGGGTATTCTTTGATTAGTGATTATTTTTCTTCTGAAGAAAACCAATTTGGATGACAGACTGTTGTGCCAACTGGTTGGTAATGGTAAAGCAAATGTGCAGTTCCATTTGCTTTCCTCTTAACTAGTGGGAACTTAGACCGTGAGAATTTCTCACTGCGAGTAGGTACTGCTTTTGTTTAAAAAAATACATTAACAGCCCAGCATGATTTTGATATTGAAATAAAATCAAAGTAAAATACTCTTCATTTAAATAAGTGGGCTATTGCATTAAGATGCTGGGCTTGCATGGTGTCACCACTGTCCGTTTCCTTGTGGAAAGTTCCCAAGCTCTGATTGGGAGGCTGCAATCAAGGGATTGAAGCAAGTCTGCCAGTGAAGGACAATCAGAAAGAAACAGTCAAAAGGTCTCTGTTAATGGGCCTCTTATTGAGATATTTGTAGCATTGATAGTCACAGGTGAGGTGACGGAAGATTGGAGATTGGCTAACGTGGTGCCACTGTTTAAGAAATGTGGTAAGAACAAGCAGGGAACTATAGACCAGTGAGCCTGACATCAATGGTGGGCAAGTTGTTCAAGGGAATCCTGAGGGACAGGATGTGTATGCATTTAGAAAGGCAACGTCTGATTAGGGATAGTCAACATGCTTTGTGCGTGGGAAATCATGTCTCACAAACTTGATTGAGATTTTTAAAGAAGTAACAAAGAGGATTGATGTGGTCAGAGCGGTACATGTGATCTATATAGGCTTCAGTAAGGCGTTCAACAAGGTTCCCCATGGGAAACTGGTTAGCAAGGTTAGATATCATGGAATACAGGGAGCACTAGCCATTTGGATGCAGAACTGGCTAAAGGGCGAAGACAGAGGGTGTCAGTGGAGGGTTGTTTTTCAGACTGGAGGCCTGTGACCAGTGGAGTACCACAAGGATCGGTGCTGGGTCCACTCCTTTTCTTCATTTATATAAATGATTTGGATGTGAGCATAAGAGGTATAGTTAGTAAGTTTGCAGATGACACCAAAATTAGAGGTGTGGTGGACAGCGAAGAAGGTTACCTCAGATTACAACAGGATCTTGATCAGATGGGCCAATGGGTTGAGATATGGCAGATGGATTTTAATTTAGATAAATACGAGGTGCTGCATTTTGGGAAAGCAAATCTTAACAGGACTTATACACTTAATGGTAAGGTCCTAGGGAATGTTGCTGAACAAAGAAACCTTGGAGTACTGGTACATAGCTCCTTGAAAGTGGAGTCGCAGGTAGACAGGATAGTGAAGAAGGTGTTTGGTATGATTTTCTTTATTGGTCAGAGTATTGAGTATAAGAGTTGGGAGGTGTGGCTGTACAGGACATTGGTTAGGCCACTGTTGGAATATTGCATGTAATTCTGGTCTCCTTCCTGTCTGAAAGATGTTGTGAAACTTTGAAAGAGTTCAGAAAAGATTTACAAGGATGTTGCCAGGGTTGGAGGATTTGAGCTATATGGAGAAGTTGAATAGGCTGGGGCTGTTTTCCCTGGAGCAGTGGAGGCTATGGGGTGACCTTTTAGAGGCTTCTACATCATGAGGGGCATGGATAGGATAAATAGACAAAGCCTTTTCCCTGGGTTAGGGGAGTCCAGACCTAGAGGGCATAGGTTTCGGGTGAGAGGAAAGATGTAAAAGGGACTTAAGGAGCACCTTTTTCACCCAGAATGAGAGGGCATAGGTTTAGGGTGAGAGGGGAAAGATATAAAAGAGATCTAAGGGGCAACTTTTTCACGCAGAGGGTGGTAGGTGTATGGAATGAGCTGCCAGAGGAAGTGGTGGAGGCTGGTACAATTGCAACATTTAAAAGGCATCTGGATGGGTATGTGAATAGGAGGGATTTGGAGGGATATGGGCCGGGTGCTGGCAGGTGAGACTAGATTGGGTTGTGGTATCAGGTTGGCATGGAGAAGTTGGACCATAGAGTCTGTTTCCGTGCTGTACATCTCTGTGACTCTCTGACTTTATGACTCTATATTCGGCCTTAAGTCCTTTGATGATTACTGAGTGGGATGATGTACAATACTCCAACTCCAACATGCCTACCTGGTGGAAGGATTGAACAGGGAGAGTACTGTAAGGCCTGGTTTTATGGAGGTTTATGCCTTGTTATGCATCTGGCATAATTCACAATTGCTGCATTTAATACCCAATGCTTTGAATTAATCTAGTATTTTTCAACGGAGAAAGAGGTCATTCAGCCGGTCAAGGGTGTACTTATTGTCTTCTATAACACAATAGTCATGTTCCTGTGCGACCCTGCTATACAAAAATTGCACAATACAATAACACTGAAAGTGTTGGCAATCTAACTGCGTTACAGCAAACACATGTTTTGCAAGTTCACGTTGTAGAAACAGCATTCTATATTCTCCAGTCGTGTTCCAGCCAATTCGTGTTGCCGAAGGACGTGTTATAGCAGAACTGACTGTGTGTGTGTGTGTGTGTGTGTGTGTGTGTGTGTATGAAATGCCTTTCCAACCAACTAGACTCCCTACCCCTTTCCCCAAAGCCCTGCAGCTCTTCATTCCCCTCTTGTATTTATCCAATTCACCTTTTGAACATTACTGTTGAATCCACTTTGCAATCCTTGTCATCATAAATCACGGTGTTCATTTTTAAACTTAAGAGCAGCAGTGTGTTCTTTCCCTTCCTGCAGTGCAAGAATATGCTTTGTGTACAACACAATCCAAAATGTTTACTTCAGGAATTAAAGGGTATAACTGTCATTTTTGCAGCTTGCAGTACACTTCTTTTGTAATATTTATTTGTAATTAGGAAGTGAGACCCAGGATCCTGGACGCTACCACTAGAACACAGTAATTGCTTATTTAAAATCCTAATCCCTCAGTTAGAGTCCTACATCACAGAAACAGTCCAACCAGTCCGTGCTGATCCTAATCCCATCTAAACTATTCCTACCTGCCTGCGCTTGGCCCATATCCCTCCAAACATTTTCTATTCATATACTTATCTAAATGTCTTTTAAACATTGTACTGTACCCACACCCACCACTTTCTGTGGAAGACCATTCCACACATGAATCACTCTCTGTGAAAAAATTGCCCCTCAGGTCCTTTTTTTATCTATCTTCTCTCACCTTGAAAATATACTGTCTAGTTTTGAACTCTCCCACCTTTGCTTTTTGACTTATGACCCTCATGATTTTATAAACTTCTACAAGGTCACCAGTTCTGAGCAACCATTAGTATTTAGGATCTTTGTAAGCTCATTCTGACCAAACTTATCCTTCAAGGATCTGCTGGAATTGGGTGTAACTGAGTCTGACTTGGTGAGTAGCTGTTTTGCCGCTGAGTAGGAGGTTGCAGGTTCAAGTCCTTTCAGAAATGGGAGCATGTAAATCTAGGCTGACGTGGTGCTGCTGTGTTGGACATGTAGTTTTTTTTCAGATGAGGCATTAAATTGAGAACTAACAGTTGTCTTGGGTGACGCCTTTTGGGATCCCAGTTGATATTTAGCCCTCAAACTGACATCACTGACCTTGGAGTTACTTAAGTGAAAAACTGCGGATGCTGGAAATCTGAACCAAATTCTGGAATACCCAGCAGGTCAGGCAGAAACTGTGGAGCGCTAAAGAGCTATGGTATTTCTGGCCAATGAACTTTTATCAGAATGTGGACCTGCTGAGTATTTTCAGAATTCTGTCTCCTTATTTCATATGTCTCAAATTTGCTATTATATCACTAAGTTATGATCATTTTATTGTAAGTGTGAGCTTGCTGTGTACCAAGCAGCTTCCTGTTGTTACAACAATAGGCAAGGTAAAGTCACCAGAGTCCTAGAGGTCTCGAGTGCTGCTGTTTCATTAGAGAGAGGCAAGTGGTGGACAGTTTAGTCTGAGGGTCACTGTACATTTGGCAGCAGGTAAGGACCTTCACAGTAACCTCAGCTGGTATGAAAATCAAACACTTAATGTTAGCATCACTGCGTCACAAAATACGGCATCCCACCAATTGAGCTAACTGACCCCCTATTACAACAGTGACTACACTTTAAAATGACATGATTGGCTGTGCCACACTCTGGGATGCGTCACAATCATGACAGGTGCTTTACAAATGCAAGTTGTTATTTTTCCTTTGGGAGGTGGGGGGAGTATTTTGACCGAAATGAGAGCATAGTTTTGCTGCTTGGTGAGTTGGGTTGAGATGATCCCATGGTTTTGACCAGACTAGGGTCAGATATAAAACTGTTGTTATTGAAATACATACAGCTAGCCAGCAGGAACTACTTATTCCCAGAGCAAGTCACACCAACAAACCATGCGGTTTTAAAGCCAACTTCAAGATTATTGCTGAGACAGTAGAGTTATGATGCTGAGGTTTAGTCGTAATGAATATTAAAATCCTGCAGCTAAGCATGGCAATAAGAGGATTATGAACTCTGTATTTTTGCTGCATTCTAGCTTGAGTTTGTCTTTTATTTGCTCTCTGGATGTGGACATCACTGGCAAAGCTGTCATAAATCACTCCTCCTCAGTTGCCCTCGATGGGAATGGTGCATTAGCATCTTGAATCTTTACAGTCCGTGTGGTGATTGGTGCTCTGGCCTTGCTAGTTCGCAGATTGTGAGATATTAGCAAGAGGAGTTACAAAGCAAGAATTTATCCCACTAGAACCACGGGGCATAGCCTTAAAATAAAGGGGAACTGATTTAGGATTGAATTGAGGTGGAACATCCTCCCCCAAAGGGTTGTGATCGGTGGAATTCTCAGCCCAGTGAAGCAGTTGAGCTCATTTATTTAATGTTTTTAAGGCAAAGAGAGATTTTTGAACAGGAAAAGAATTAAGGGTATGGTGAGTGGGCAGGGAATTGGAGGTGAGTCCACAAATAGATCAGTCATAATCTTATTGAATGGTGGAGCAGGCTCAATAGGCCAGGTGGTTTAGTCCTGTTACTATTTCTTATGAACTTGATGGGACATAAACTGGAGAAACCCAGTTGACACAAGTTATCTGCTTTACTCTGATTCTTACATCTTCTGGGTGAGGCGAAGAAGAAGAAATGAACTCTGCTATTTTGGGCAATTAATTGGAAAAATTAGCACCCCCCCCCCACCCCCACCTCAATCCTCTGAAGCAATGGGGCAAGAACTCCAGAAAACTCCTGTCACTAGCTCCATTTGTGGAGGTGTAGAAGGAGCAGTGCTCCGAAAGCTTGTGATCTCAAATGAACCTGTTGGACTATAACCTGGTGTTGTGTGGCTTCTTACCTAGTTTCATTTGGGTGTCCATTCCTTTTGCAGTTGAGATATAGCCCAGTCCTGGGAGCTTGTCCAGCTCCTGTTTTGAAGTGTAGCTGCAATAGGGTTAGGGTTAGGGTTGCGGATGCATATTCTGCCCATCCATTCCATCAAGCAGAATTCAATTGACACAATTGCCACAGGGGCACATTTCCATGAGTTAAACCTCAAGATAACCAAGTCAAAGGTTGAAGTTTAGTAACTTTGTCATCACTACTATTGCACAGAGGTGTTTACCATCTATGAGGTGTGTTGCAACCACTCACCAAGGCTCATCCAGCAGCACTTTCCAAACCCTTGATCTCCACAACCTGGAAAAGGAGAGGCAGCAAATACAGGGGAACACTAAACCCAAATCGTCCTGACTTAGAGATATCATAGAATCATACAATGTGGAAACAGGCTGTTTGGCCCAATAAATCCACACTGACCTACCAAATAGTATCTCAGGAGAAAGTGAGGACTGCAGATGCTGGAGATCAGAATGAAGAGTGTATTGCTGGGAAAGCACAGCAGGTCAGGTAGCATCCGAGGAGCAGGAGAATTGACGTTTCGGGCATAAGCCCTTCATCAGGAATCGGGAATCTTCTGCTCCTCGGATGCTGGCTGACCTGCTGTGTTTTCCCAGCAGCACACTCTCGACGAAGAGTATCTCACCTAGACCCATTCCCCTACCCTAATATTGAATTTCCCCCTAACTAGTTCATCTGGCCTACACATATCTGAACACTATGGGCAATTTGGCATGGCCAATTCACCTAACCTGCAAATCTTTCGATTGTGGAAGGAAACTGGAGCACCCGGAGGAAACCCATGCAGACACTGGGAGCATGTGCAAACTCCACACAGACAGTCGATCAAGGCTGGAAAGAAACCTGGTCCCTACGGCTGAGGCAGCACTGCTAACCACTGAGTCAACGTGCTGCCTTTATATATCACTGTTCCTTCCATGTAATTGTGTAAAGCTCCCTCAGTAACAGCATTGCCAGTGCACCTAAACCACAAAAACTGTAGCAATTCAAGAAAGCAGCTCACCACTGTCTTGTCAAGAGCAATTAGGAATGGGCAGTAAATTTTGATCTGACCAGGGATGCCTACGTCTCAGCAATTTTAAAAAAAAACTGCTGCCAATTTGGTTTTGCCTTCCAGCTAGTACTTTTGCAATGTAATCACTGTTCTTCACTGTTGTAATGTAGGAAATATAAAAGACAATTTGTGTGCACCAAGTCTCAAATAGCGATGTGATAATGACCAGTTAATTTACTTTAGTAATGTTGATTGCAGTATAAATGCTAGGCACTGCAAATATCTCCTCTGGTTTTCTTCAGAATAATGCCGTGCAATCTCTTACATCTTCCTAAAAGGGGAGTTGGAATCTTGGTTTAATGTCTCATCCAAACGATGCAGTCTTCAACACTGGTGCTGTTAGCCTCAGTCCTGAGCTCAAGTGTCTGGAATGGTACTTGAACCAGTGACCTTCTGACTTGGGTGAGAGTGCTGCCGACTAATGTGCAATTGATACCCTGTGAGGCTATTGCTGTAGGGTATCCGACTAAGACTCTATAGATTACCAAAGAGAACACTCAGCAGCATCATTGCTGAATAGCAGAGCTTTTGCCCATTGGGAGTTGACGTCCAAAGGAGTTTTGTGATCCAGTCTAGATAAGTGAGGGTACTCTTTGGTAATCTGTAGAGTCTTAGCTGGATACCCTACAGCAATAACCTCACAGCGTATCAATTGCATATCAGTACCACAGAATTAGAAACGGGGGTGAATATGTGCCAGTTTGGGGCAGAGTCAGGGGATCATGTGACAAAACCTCCAGGCATAAGTTTAACCAGAGTTGGCCGCACACTTGGTGGTGGGGGGGTAATCGTGGTATCCTCAGGATCCCAACGGGGCGACTGCTTGTGGGCAGTGAGAAGGAAGGAGTTTTTTATCCTTGAATTTGTATAAGCACCAAAACTCTTTAGGCATTGGCTTCCAGGAATACCTGGAGCCTCTACTGGCTCCTTTGTTTCTGCAGCATTCATGAGAGAGGTTGTCTTGCCCTGTGTTTGATAGCTCCGATCGCTGAGGCAGTTGCAGAGATTTCGCTCAGTTCCAAATGCCCATTTACTGAACAAACTTTATCTTAAGGTTCAGTCTGTAAGCTTAATGCAGAATGGTATACCCTTGTAAATGGTCAAACTGGACTCTGTGGGCATTAGAACATAGAACAATACAGCACAGAACAGGCCCTTCGGCCCACGATGTTGTGCCGAACATTTGTCCTAGCTTAAGCACTGTTTTAGATAAAATCTCACATTATGATCGATTCTGGAATTGATTAGAGTTGGGATTCCTGTAGCACAGTGTCTCTGTGTCCTTACCTCTGGGCAAGAAGATTCAGGTTCAAGTCCCACCTATCCTGAGGTGTGTCATAACATCCAAAATCACAATAAAGTCTGTTTTCCTGTGACTGTGATAGTCACCAGTTGTACCAACAATAGGCAATATGTATAGAAATATGAAGAAAATACAGATTTTCCAAAGTTAACATTTAATAAAACTCAATTAAAGTTTGAGATATTTGCTTTATTGAACATAAGTGCAATAATTTTCTAAAAAAAAGATCCAGTCTGTTATGGGTAAGATTAGATTTGGTGCTCATCTCTGTCAATTTCATTGATAGGTGCCTGAATATGAATTAACACTTGGGTGTGATAAGCTGATGATTATCCAGCTCAGAGTTTCATTGATATTACTTCTTCCTGCATTGTGCAGATGATGGTTGTTACCCTGGGAAAAGAGGCTACCTTTTTCACTAGAATAAGGAAATTCATGAGGGTGCTCGTGATGCAGTGGTGGTGTCTCTCTACCTCTGGGTCAGAAAGCCTACCCACTCCAGAGGTGTGTCATTACATGTCAGAAGAGTTTGGTTACAAATATCTACCAAGGGAATTCAAATACGAGGACTGAATCTTTCGTTTTCCCTTGGATGTCAATGCCCCTCTCCTGTCGGATGGGGGTGTATGTTGGAACCCGTGTGTAGCTCCTTGGCCAGTTGTTGGAGCGTCCTGCAGTCACCTCCCGAGATCAACAATGTTGCCCAGCCCCTTGAGGTTTTTCACATGTGACCTTCTGTCTCTGTTCCACTCAAGTATTTATATTCTCTCTGATTTTGCGGTAGACATTTGCCATGGTCCTGAGTCGAAAAGTGCAGTGCTGGAAAAGCACAGCAGGTCAGGAAACCATAGTCCTGTTGAATGACAGGGCAGCCTCTACTCCACCGTGCCACCCAAAGTCCCACTGCGTGACACACACAAGGTAAGGTTAGAGGAGGAGTGTGTGTTGGTATAACACACATCGTGCTGATGTTCACACAACTATGGAGCAGTTGATTGTGACGTCTGCAACTTATGATTCACAGGGGGACTAAAGTAGGACTCTTAAATAAATAGCTTATTCAAAAAATGATGCAGTTGGTGTATCTTCATTTCTGATAATGTTGTATAGGCTGGGCAAGAGTGGCAGCATACAGCCTGCAGCCAATGCAAGTTATTATCCACAAATTGCTGTCATTTCTACCTAAAATAATGAGCTTTCTGCTCTTTGAGTGAGCAAGTACATGTTTTGTTTTGGTAACAACTGCAGAGCCAGCGCTGTGTGTTGTGCATTTTCAGTGCGATTTGTGCAACCTTTTGATTTCCTTACTTTTACCTCCTTTTGATAAAAGTGCCTTGGGGCATTCCTTCTTGGGAAGCCATTGAGGACCACATGTAGTGTGAAATCTCCCAATACTGTATTGCAAAGTCACTGAGACTCTGGTAGTGAAAGCCAAAGACAAACAGCTGATTTTCACAAGCATCCACGCTCTGGTTTTGTGTATGAGTAGCATTATTTTTGTTTTGATATTCTCCATACAATTTGTCATTGCTTTATGTTTTATCTTCTGGTTATCTGTACTTGAAAACATGAATTGAAATCTGGAAGAGTGCCATTAGGTCCAGCCAATATATCTTGGTTGTGAAGCTAAATAAAATCTTTTCTTGGGTGGAAGCTTGGCAGGAGAAGGCAGGGAAGGTAAGTGCATCCTACCAGAGTCCAAGCTACATTGTAATGCCACTCAAATAAATGAATCTTGAGGTAGGATCAGTCAGAGTCGCATCAAGGCTTGGGAGAAGAAAGGGGGATTTGCACTATTGGGCGTGTTTGACTTAGTTACCACAGACATGATTGTGTATACTATGAAAGCCAAGATGGCTGCCTGCACATGCGCACACACAATGAGCAAAGCTAGCCACCTCCAGTGCACATCCAGGTGGCACCAATGACTGTGTTTGTAGCCTTCATCAACGCAGTGAATTAGCACTGCGTTTGTGGCGAGTTACGTTGACTGCAAGGGGATGACCCTGGTTGCAATAGAGAGTCTCAGCTGATGATGGGGTTAATATGGAGAATCTCCCGTCCCAGCTCACACTGAGTACCAAGTGGAAGGTTGGGGAAAGAAAAATCGCAGATTTGCAGGAAACCCAGTGGGAAGTGGTGAAGAAAGCCAGAAATAAAAAGGCAGAAGTGTAAATATCTTAAGCCAAAGCCTCCATTTTAGAACTACCAGCTCGCTATCTAAACAGAGCTGTATCTGCAATAGAATGATGGCTATCCCTCATTATCGACAGAGATCATTTCAAATTAATTCAGCAACCAAATATTGCAGATGCTGAATTTCACTTGAATTTAACATTTGCTAAATGTCTACTAAATATTCCATGCCACCTTTTTGTGCATGCACATTCGTTGCAGGTAGTATTCATACGATTCCGAGCCATTTCCATGATCCACAAAGTGAAAGTATCCCCAAACTGGAGATGTGGGAATGGATCTCCTTAGAATGTGTGACTGGTGTTTATGAAGTACTTAGATTATGGATCAACTTTCACCTGTTTTCAGATCATGTTAGAAGAAAAAGCCCTTCAACATTCAGATCATAGCAATTATTTTCTGCAATATTGTACCATCATCAATTGTGACTGCATCTCTGGCATTCATCATTGATAGCCACTCTAGTAATGTATCTTTCATTATTCAGCATCGTAAACTCTCCTTTCAGCTGTAAAGTGAACCCAACCAAGACAGTGTGACTGAATTTTATTTTACAGAAAAATTTTCAAATGTTGCCGCACCAGTTGCACAATGTAGCAATTGGCAAGGAAATTGACTGTCATGCGTATTTCTCACGCGGGTCCACAAGATGCTGAAGTTGATGTCTTTCTTGAGTTGATAATGAATCATTTACTTACTAGATGGTAGTCAATAATAGTGGGAGTGAGTCAGTTAGCTCAGTTGGTTAGGTGTCTAGAATGTGGCACACAATGATGCCAATGGCTGGGTTATAGTCTGGCTGTGGTTGTTCATGAAGGGCTGTCTACTTGCCGTGTCCCAGGCTAACTTGTTCCCCTCTAATAGAGAGAGATACTAATGGTCCCTTATGAATTATGGCTCATTTCCATCGAGTTGGCCATAATTTTTGTGATGGCATTTCTTATTTGGGGAGCAGAACAGGGAGTATTAGAGTAGGACTCAAAATAAAACAAAGAACTGTGAATATTGGAAATCTGAAACAGAAATTAAGATTGCAGAAAAGACTCAGCAGGTATGGCAGCGTCTGTGGAGAGAAAGCAGAGTTAATGTGGCACGATGGCTCAGTGGTTAGCACTGCTGCCTCACAGCGCCCGGGACCTGGGTTCAATCCCAGTCTTGGATTACTGTCTGTGTGGAGTTTGGACATTCTCCGTGTGTCTGCGTGGGTTTCCTCTGGGTGCTCCGGTTTCCTCCCACAGTCCAAAGCTGTGCAGGTCAGGTGAATTGGCCATGGTAAGTTGTCCATAGTGTTAGGTGCATTAGTCAGAGGGAAATGGGTCTGGATGGGTTATTCTTTGGAAGGTCGGTGTGGACTGGTTGGGCCGAAGGGCCTGTTTCCACACTGTAGGGAATCTAATCTAACCTAATCTAATCTAGATTGTCCATAGAGTTAGGTGCATTAGCCAGGGGTAAATATGGGGAATGGTTCTGGTTGGGTTACGTTTTGGAGGGTCGGTGTGGACGAGTTGGGCCGAAGGGCCTGCTTCCACACTGTAGGGAATCTAATCATCTAATATAATCCAGTCACCCTTCGTAACCCTTTGAGTGTTATAGTGAGTTTGTCATCCAGGTTGGTTTAGAAACTAGTGAACTGGAGATGTGTTTTGTCCTTGACCCTATGCACATTAGCTTTGCAGCCCTCCATAAAGAATTACAGGGATCATTGAGGGAAATTCTTGTCTTTGGAGTCAGAAGCACAATTGATGCCAATAAATAGCAGTATGTGCATACACAGTCACACTGTTTTTCCATCAGTAGTTGCGATGCAATTGTGCCCCAACCATACTAAAGCATATTCGGAGAATTTGTCACTGCTCAGAATCAAGATTCTTAAAATATTCTGAGCATACTCCCTGACTACTTGTTCCAGTACAAACCCAATGGGCTCTGGTGGTGTGTCTGGGACAGAAGGCGCAGGTTCAAGTCCCATCTCAGGGTGTGATGGCCATGTGTCACAAAAAATCCAAAGACATATTTTAAAAAATTTACTTATTCATTCTGTGGGTGTCCCAGGTTGGGCCACCATTTATCGCCCGTCCTTAGTTCCCCTTGAGAAGGTGGTTGTGAACTGTCTTCTCGCATTGCTGCAGTCCCCTTGCTATGGGTTGACCCAGAATGCTATTTAGGGAGTGAATTCCAGGATTTTGTCGGAGCAATAATGAAGGACAGCAATATATTTCCAAGTCAGGATGGTGAATGGCTTGGTGGGGATCTTAAAGGTGTTGGTATTCCCACATATCCACTAACCCTGTCCTTCCAGATGGAAGCACTGCTGACGATTTCTGCTTTCTGCTTATATGTTTGGGTTTCCTTGGGTTGGTAATGTCATTTCCTGTACTTTTTCTCAGGAGGTGGTAGATGGGGTCTGACTCGATCTGTTTGTTGATAGAGTTCCAGTGGGAATGCCATGCTTCTAGGAATTCTTGTGCTTGTCTCTGTTTGTTTGGCTTGTCCTGGGATGGATGTGTTGTCCCAGTCAAAGTGGTGTCCTTCCTTATCTGTATGTAAGGATACTAGTGAGAGTGGGTCATGTTGTTTTGTGGCTAGTTGAAGTTCATGTATCCCGATGGCTAGTTTTCTGCCTGTTTGTCCAATGTCGTGTTTGTTACAGTCCTTGCACGGTATTTTGTAAATGACATTAGTTTATCTTGTTGTATGTATAGGGTCTTTCAAGTTCTTTAGCTTCTGTTTTAGTGTGTTGGTGGGTTTGTGGGCTACCATGATACCAGGGGTCTGAGTATTTACCAACCAATTTACCACCCCCTGAGCAAAAGAACAGAAAATGACATCACAGGAAATGACATCACTAACCCAAGGACTCCCAAATATATGATTAGAAAGCAAGAATTTTCAGCAGTGCTTTATCCGGAGGCTCACTGAAGATGTTACCTAGATGGTGATGAAACTTCTGAAAATGAACCTTCCAGCTCAGCGAGTAAACCTACATCCAGAACCTCAACCTGAGCTACAAATCTTCTCAAAACTCACTAGCTATGAAAGTGTTTGATAGATTAAAAGAAAGTGAGGGTACGAAGAGAGAAAGGGAGTGTGGTGCTGAGACATAGGATCAGTCACAATCATGTTGAATGGCATAGTGGACTTGATGGGTTGAATGGCCTACTCCTATTTTCAATGTTTATACCTAAATTTATATTAGAAACTGCAGTGTAATTTATTCTCTCACCAGTGGAAGCTACTGGAATTTAAGATGATCCTTGAATGAGCTCTGGAAGTTTTGGCTGAATTAAATTTGACTGTTCTGTACTCCTTAATTTGGTCTTCACTTGTTTTGTGTAAAGTCATGTGAGCATGTTACTATTCTACCAACCAGTCTTGCCTAAGTAAGTAACTTTCGTCTCTAAATATTTATCTGACAACACTGTATCAATTCTGTACATATCTATTTGATTGCCTAGAGATGGGAGGCAGAGTGTTTCGAATCATCACTGCTGTTGTGATATATCATTATTGTAATGCTGCATAATCAGGCCTGTAGTTTAGAGTGGCTGGGTTTCACTTGGGCAAGTGTTAATTTTGTTTGTGTACTGTCCACTGCGATTATTTCTGGTTGCGTGTGGGCCTGACTGACATCGCTCTGTGTGTTTCTGTGGTGTGCTGATTTGATTGGCATCATTCCTGTATAATCTGTTTCTCTCTGAGGCTGCCCTCTCTGGTTTTTTTTTTTGCATTTTATCACTTCGCTTTGCCCCAGTGACAGAGCCAGGCTTTCAGCAGCTTAAGTCCCTAAGCTCTAGAATCCCTTCATCTGAAAGCCTCCCCCTCACTCTCTGCTCCTTTCAGCTGTTTTTATAAAAACCTAACGGTTTGACCAGGCCATCCTAGGATCCCCATCCTTGATTCTGTGCCAAATCTCCTGTTTTGTGCCTTGGGATATTTTTACCACATTAAAGGTGTTACAAGAATGCAAGTTGTTGTTGTTCTGGTTTCCCAAGCAACCTACACTTGTTGGATGATGGAGAGTGAGCAATTGGCAGTGAACCACGAAAAAAAGTGGCAATGTAACAAAAATTTCTTTGCTTGAGTGAGTAGTTAATCTTCTTTTCCAGCTTCAGTCACTTTTCACATTGACTTTGCCAGTGCCTATTCCAAATGCTATGAGTTCCACTGTTAGTTATTTACAAACATGCAAAGAGAAATAATTCATATAGTACCTTTTTCACAGCAAAGGTAACCACAAAGTCTTTCAAAGGTAGCCGTTTGACTGTCATCTGTGCACAGTAGAGTCCTACGAGCCATAACTGAGTGGTGTAGCCTGCTGATTGGTGTTTAGTCATATGAGGGAGGGTGTTACGTGAGGTACTGGGAGAACATCCATCTCTTCAAATGGTGCCTTTGGACTGTTTACATCCACCAGTCAGATTGATTGTGCTTTTGAGTAAACATGGTACCTCCCACCAGTGCTGCACTGAAGTGTCAGTGTAGACTATACGCTCAGTATAATCATGAGAAATAGGAACAGGAGTAGGTCGTTCAGCCCTACACACCTATTCAGTAAGATCATGGCTGGTTGTCATTCCTCACATTGACCCATCACCCTTGATAAGCCCAGGACAAGCTGACTCAAATGAATTATGAATTCACTTCAAATTAACTAATTTATGTTTCAACTTAGTAGTGTTGAGTACTCTGACAACAAGAAGTTTGCAATTCTTGTTTAAACTGGATTACTTACATTGGATTATTTACATTTGCTGGACATAGCAAATCTACCCAGTGGCAGACAGGGAGTGTATGTATGACTGAGACCCTGACATCGATTCCTATTTACATGTGGCAGGCCATTAGATTCTGTGCAGCCAAGGTGAATATCACAGAATCTTGACAGTGCAGACAGAGGCCATTTGGCCCATTGAGTCTGCACTGACTCTCCAAAGAACAACTTCATCCCAGGAATCAGTATAATGAACTGCTTCCAATGCAAGTATATCCGTTCTTAAATATGGGACTCCAAAATTGTACAGAGTGCTCCACATTTGGGTTGCACCTATAAGAAGACATCCCTATTTTTAACCTCCAATTGGATCACCTTAATTACTTGCTGTAGGCTAACTTCTTGTTTTCATGCACAAAGACGTCTGGTTCCTTGGTGCAGCATGTTTTTGGAGAGTCCGTTTAAATAATAGTCTGCATTTTAAATATCTTATACTTTCTTACATCTGTCAAGTTTTTGCCCATTCACTCATTCCATCAATATCGCCTTGTAGATTTCTTTAGTCCTCATCACAACATGCCCTCTCACCTATTTTTGTAGCATCAACAAACTTGGATACATTATACTCTTCATGTCATTAACAATAGTCGATTAATTGAGGCCTGAGAACTGCTCCTCATGCCACTCACTAGTTACATCGTTCCAGCCTGAAAAAGACCTGTTGACCTTGATGTTTTATCACTTGTTGAATCCAGCAAATTTTCCCTTTCCCTACTAAAGCCTCTTCGTTTTAGAAAACAAATATGGGTTCATCCAAATCCTTCCACGCACCCAAACTCAATCCTATTCAACTGAGTGACAGACTTTACAAGAGTATATGCAGGTGAAAAATTTTCAAACTATTGAGAAGGACAGGTAGGATATGAGTGAGCCTGGTTTCTAATGGCCTGTTCTGAATTGGAGATCACTCACTGCCAAAACTGTCATGTTGGATGAGGGTTTAACCAACCACAGTCAGTTACAAAGATAAAGATAAGTGGAGGGACAGGTAGTGTTGAGGAAGCAGAGAGGCTGCAGAAGGACTTGGATGGGTTAGGAGAGTGAGCAAATAAGTGGCAGATGGAATACAGTGTGGGAAGGTATGCGGTTATGCATTTTGGTAGGAAGAATGGAGACGTAGGCTATTTTCTAAATGGGTAAAGTCTTGATTGGTAAGGGGGATCAAGATTTAACAGCAGAAGGCAGGAGAATGGGGTTGAGAAACACATCAGCCATGATCAATGGTGGGCCAAACTTGATGGGCCAAATGGCCTAATGCTACTCCAAAATATTGTGGTCTTATGGTTATATTCTTATAGTCTCAGTTAGCAATGGCTGACTACTCTTTTCAGTTATGTTGTAGGGCTGTGGTATCTCACCATCCTGGCAATTTGTTCTTAGCACTTTGCTTTAAAGAAACTAGACAGCTGGAAGGTAGGGAATTAAGCTACTGGAAATGATGGTGGTGGACAAGGGAGTAGAGTTGATTTCTGTCAGTACCTCCTGTTCATCACCTTTCAACACACAGGCAAAATATGACGAGGAAATCTGGTGACAAAGACCCTCAGTAAAAATTTGGTGTATTCCACTTTTAAAAATTTGGATAGAGTTGGGTGAGCTAGGTACGGGAACTTGATCCAACTTGCCCTCTCGCTAGGGTTACCAGTTATGATTTAAATGTGTTCATAGTGTTTTCCTCCTATGACTTGCTCCCACAATCTCATTTTTCTCTGGCATCACGTCAGTCCTTGTGATGCACTGTCTTTCTACATAAACCCAGCAAAACTTATTACCCAATTCATTGGTGCTTGACTGTAAATTTAGAATATGTTGTTACTATTTGATGATTAGAATTTCAAAGTAGAAATGTGTGGGTTTCTGATGCTCAGTTCTGTGCAAGTGTCTTGTTTTAGTTTGAAGGGTCAGAAAGTCTCATTTGTTTTGAAGCAGTTGGTCAAAACAACATTTCCAAGAAATCATGTGACCTTAAGCTAAATGAATGGGCATGCTGCCTGATGAAATGTTGCTAAAGTGTTTTAAGTTGTGCAGAGAGAGAGAGGGGTCACAGGCAGATTTAGATTAGAAGTAAAAGATCCAAACCAACATAAGAACAGTTTAGTTTTGACACTGTCGTCAGGAAGTCAGAGATAAAAAGAATTCCTGAACTGTTTTAACGGTCCAAGTAGATAGGGCTGGCAGAAAGCTAGAACTTTTCTTGGAGTTGATTTAAGCAAGTTAGTCTGTGTCTTGGGGGTCTCAGTGAGACAATAACAGAAAATCATATCTGATGAACATATAGAAAGTCACCAAACAGAAATGTGATCTCATCAGTTGATTTTGAAACTAGAGTAAAGATAGATGTGATTCTCCACTGAGATTAAGTGTACAGGTCGTTCCGCTATAAAACACGTTTCATTAATGCAAATTTACCGTAATGCGATTAACAAATTGGGGAAGCTGCTTTTAAGGCGTGAACTTTTGTGTTGGGTGTAACGCGATTACATCGGCAATACTTTAAGCGCTGTTTCTAAAGCGCAATTTTTCTACAATGCTGGATCGCACAAGAGCCATCGTGTTAAAGAAGAACTACGTGCATGTAGGAAATGTTACAATGCTAAAGTATTAAAAGTTTGTTTCTGCTGTTAATGATAAAATCGTCCCAAATTGTCTTCTGCATATCTATGTGTTTTTTCTTTAGATTAGATTAGATTAGATTCCCTACAGTGTGGAAACAGGCCCTTCGGCCCAGCCAGTCCACACTGACCCTCCGAAGGGTAGACCCATTTCCCTCTAAGTAATGTACCTTATGTGTTTTTCTTTCCCTCTGTATAATAAACTTAGATTTTTTTTAAAAAAGTACATTAGCAGCTTCTTGTGAGTATATTCAGTAATTGACCACCACAATTGCCAAGTTAAAAAGTAAAGCCTATAATCTGTCAAGTGAGGCTTCACTCTAGTTTGTCTTGTGTTGTTATCAGCTGGGACTGTAACAGCTGTCAACTGATCAACCTTTTCATTCCTATTTTAAATGTTTTCAAATCAAGTTAAGAGAAATGTTCAAAAAATGAAAAATCCCTTTGAATGTGCCAGTGACTTTTCTGCAGGGTTGCGCACACAGCAGTGTACAGGAGATTGAGTTTCACTTGGTACCTTAGGGCAATCTTGGAAGCTTATCGACTCGATTTCTTGCCAAGTCTGATATGCAGGTGGCACAGACAAGATGACATGGTGAGAGGCCTTTCGAATTCGCAGTCAGGACCCCTCAGTAGGACAGTTTGGGGACAATGACCTGATTCTTTGTTTTTGTTGGGTCCTGAGGCTAGAGAGATTAAATTTGTCACAACATTGGTTTTGTAGAGGGGATTAAAAAGATACCATTTCCAAAGTTAGAATTTAATGTGAATCTACTCTGGGGAGCTAGAAAAGCATTTTCAGAGAAGTTGCTGATGGGACACAATTTCTGTTGGAGCTACTGCAGTGCGGATGTTTCCTCACAAGCAGAATGTGAGGCATGATAAAGCACAATCAAGATCCTCTCAGGCTGTATCAGCTGACAGTGATAACACAGGCTGGAGGATTTCTCCATCTCGCTTACCACATTTCCATTTTGATGGTTTAAGAATTTTCATCAGCATTTAATTTTTGTGTGTAATTCTGGATGCACCAGGCTGAAAGGGATTTTTTATTTCTCAATAATGAAAGAAAGTAATGAATGTAAGATTTGCTAGTCGCACTATCCATCCTAAATCTCAGCCAAGACACACATGCAGAAGAAACCTATTTGACAGAAGAAAGCCATATTTCTATTGAGTTGCCTTTTATTTAAAGGGAGTGGGCAATTCAGTTTAAGGATATTTTCTCGAACGTACTCCATGCAGCAGAGAATTCTTGGGAAAAGTACGAAAGGGCAAATGGGCAGCTGCCCCTGCAACAGCAGCAGTCTATAAAAGGGGTGTCAAATCTGATTGGATATATACCCAGAGATACCAGCACCAAATCCAGAGCACCTCAGTTCCACCTTACATCTGTTTCTTCTCTGACTGGCTGCCTGACCCAACCATCTTTGCTGCCCGCTCACTTCTTCTGCCAATTCAAGACTCATAGAGATGTACAGCATGGAAACAGACTCTTCAGTCCAACTCGTCCATGCCATCCAGGTATCCTAAATTAATCTAGTTCCATTTGACAGCATTTGGCCCATACCCCTCTAAACCGTCCCTATTCATATACCCATCCGGATGCCTTTTAAGTGTTGTAACTGTCCCAGCCTCTACCACTTCCTCTGTCAGCTCATTCCACACACGCATTCACCCTCTGCGTGAAAACGTTTCCCCTTAGGTCTCCTTTATATCTTTCCCCTCTCACCTTGAACCTACACCCACTAGTTTTGGACTCGCCTATCCTCAGAACAAGACCTTGGCTATTCACCCTATTAATGCCTCTCATGGTTTTATAAACCTTCATAAGGTCACCCCTCAGTTCTGACACTTCAAGGAAAATGACCCCAAGCCTACTCAGCCTCTCGCTATAGCACACAACCTGGCAAAATCCTTGTGAATTGTTCCTGCACCCTTTTCAGTTAAACAACATCCTTCCTATAGCAGGGAGACCAGAATTGAATGCAGTATACCAAAAGTAGACTAACCAATGTCTTGTACAGCCACAACCTTACCTCCCAACTCCTTCGATTGAGGCTGGATTATTCATTATTGGGTTCGGAGCTTGGTCACCTGTCAGTTAAACAAACTTTCTTCATTCCCCCCCCCCCCCCCCCAAATCCCAAGCAAATCTCCAGTGTTTTTGTACCTAATAAACAAGTTGTTCGAAGAAAAAGACTAAATAGCGCTTTAGAATGTCCCTTCAATTGTCCTGTGAGTTGGTCATGGTAGTGTGCAGGAAATCCACCTTCAGTGATTGGCTAATTTTGCACCTCAGCAAACTCCATTTAGAAAGCAGCCATTGACCGCACACAGAGAGTACTAGAGAAACCCGGCAGGTCTAGCAATATCTGTGGAGACAGAAGCAGAACTAACATTGAGTTCAGTATGACTCTTCTCTGATTTTGCCAGACCTCCTGAGTTTCTCTAGCATCCTCTGTATTTGTTACATATTTCCAGCATCGGCAGTATTTTACCTTTATGCAACCATGGATGCCTCCTTTTTATGCTTGTGTTGCTTTCATTTGGGAATAGCAACTGGAGGCACACCCAGGTGTGAGTTTCTTTCTGTCTCTATAAGGTGCGCACGAGGTAAATCGAATCAATTAGGGATGGGTAACTGATGGCTAAAGAGGCAGGTTCGGTTCAGAATTAAAAGATTTTTCCCAACATCAGGACAGCTTAGTTTTGACTCTCTCTAGGCCATCAGAGCTAGAAAAAATCTTAAACTGTTTTCCCCATCTAAATAGAGAGGGCTGGCAGAAACCCTGAACATTTCTTGGAACTTAATGAGTAAAAGTCAATGAGTTAGCCTATGGATCTTTCAAAGAGACAGGAACAGAATCACATCTGAAGAATGTATAGAATCACTGAAAGGTATTTTCATCTCATCAGTTGATTGTGAAGTTAAAGAGTGAAGTTAACAATAATGCTTCACTGGGGTTGAATGTCCCTGAAGGATATAGCTGGGAAAAAAAAAAGGTTGAGTCACTTTGCTGTTCATGATAAGAGCTTTCCGAATTGTTTTATTCATGCCCCTGTTATCTATATATACCCCAATCTTGCAAGCCTGACTTGAAGTGGAACTTTGGGTGTTGTATTGGGTTTTGCAGCTATAGACAGAAAATCTTTGAGTAGGTGACAGTTTCCCACCCTACTGAACCATTGAAATTACCTCAGCTTATTGAGTGCCTACATGTTTGGGAGCTTTGCCTCAGAGGGCACTGCCATGATTATCCTGACGAGAATGGGCCGCCAGAGAAGGTGAAAATTGTTGACCTTCCTCAGCTAAGTCATCCATATTTTACAGCCGAGCAACACCCTCTGGTGTTAATCAGCAGGACTGAAACACTCGAGCAGGGTTTTACCTCACATCTCCTGTAATGTAGCTGGGGCAATGGAGCCACATCAGATGTGAAAGCTAGCTGCTCTTATGTGACTTTACATCTTTTTCTTGCATTCAGCAGCGCAGAGGCTCCCTAAGGCTGGTCCATATTTTGTGTGTAATCTTTCATGCTCAGAAAGGCACAATTTGGAGCTTGTGAAACAAAGGAGGATTTGGAGGCACTGCACTAACCACAAGCAAACAGAAACGGACATTGAGAAACCCAGAAGATATGTGAGTAGATAGTGACTCTGCAAAACAGTGCCGAGCAGGATACTAGAAAGCAGAAATGCACTGAGAAGAGTAAGAAGCTAATCTTGTATTTGGACAGTGCCTTCCTGCTCACTCAAATGACATCGAATATACAGCAGATGAACAGGCCATTCAGCCCAGCTGTCTGGGCTGGTGTTTATTCTCCATTCAGGGCTCCAATCACCTTTTTCTCACCCCACCCCATCAGTACCTCCGTATAGGTGTTCCTCCACCACATGTTTACCTAGCTACCCCTTAAATACACGTGGTAGGAAGTTCCACGTACTCTTAGCTTTGGTCAACAGTGTTTTTTCTGAATCCCTGCTGCATTTATCAGAAACTGTCTTATATTATGCCCCTCATGTTTTAGTCTCCTTTGCTTTTGGAATCACTTTCTCTGCAGTTTGCTGATCAATCCTTTCGTGTTTTTAAAGATTGTCTCCATATAGAGCTCAGATGATTGCAGCCCTTAATTGGTCATTATTGGACTATGTAAGAGCCTCAGTGAGGGGCTGTCATGCTGCAGTAACAGTGTCCGTAACTCTGGGCCAGGAGGCCCGGGTTCCAGTTGCATAGGAGGTGTGTGGTAACCTGTCTGAGGAAGCTGAATGGAAGTATCTGGAAGGATCTCAACTGGTGGAAAATTGGCATTTCAGCTTCATTGACTCATAGAATAGAATATCCTTTATTGTCATGTGTATTTCAGTATGGGAGTACAGTGAAACGTTTTCACAATGGCTGCCTTGAATGGCGCCATCTTAGGTACAAGTACCCAGGTACAAATTTTAGAGTAAAAAAGAAGTGTTGCTACAGAGTTTTAAAAAAGATAGATAAGCATGAAACAGTGGAAAAGGTCCAGAATGATACTAAGTGACCATAAGAACTTCAGTTCCAGTCCTTGCCTGTAGGCATCAGACCTCAAAGCCACGCTGCTCCATGTGCCAGCCTCCATCCAGGACTCGCTCCACCACCATTCCGGGAATCGTTTGTTTCCTCTGCTGCAGGACATGGCCTGAGATGTATAGCACAGAAACAGACCCTTCAGTCCAACTCGTTCATGCCAACCGGATATCCTAACCTAATCTAGTCCCATTTGCCAGCATTTGGTCCATATCCCCCTCAACCCTTCCTATTCATAAACCCATACAGATGCCTTTTAGATGTTGCAATTGTAAAAGTGTCCACTAGCAGCTTATTCCATACACACATCACCCTCTGTGTGAAAAAGTTGTGCCTTGGGTCCCTTTTTAAGTGTTTCCCCTCTCGCCTTAAACCAATGTCCTCTGGTCTTGGACTCCCTTACCCTGGGGAAACCAGCCCAGAATTTATTTTGGGTAGAGATGGGAAGGTGAAGGGATTCCAGAATGCTGCCACATGCCTAATCCCTCTGGAACTGGAAGAATCCTGACTGGTGAAAAACTGAGAATGAAGTGTCACCTGAAAAGCACTTCATATTTCAAAAGACACCTTAATGGGAAAGGCAACCTTTCGACTTCACACTGATTAATGGCTCTTTTCATCAGTCAGATTCCCAGCTCTCAAACATATAATTACAAAATAGAAAAGACGGAAGTCTTGACTACTTGATGTGCCGTTTTGAGGTTTACAGTGACAGACAAAGTCTGCATTTACATTAGATCACACTTCCTCACGCCATGTAGTAGTACCTCGAGGGGTGTAAATCATCCTGGAAAAATAAGCGCAACCACTTCATATGGTATGAGCTGGCATCCATACCTACAGTATCACCACTGTTCAGAGCCAGAATGGAGATGATTATCAGTCACACTGGAGCCTACCCTGCTGTAATTGACTGGGGTTGATTTTATATGCACAATGTGTCTCATTTAACTGGGAGAATACAAATTAGGAGCAGAGATTAGACCACTTCAGCCCTCAAGCTTGCTTTGCCATTCATGAAGATTGTGGCTGACCTAGTAATTCCATGTGCCTATCTACCCCCCTCACACCACCCCCCCCCGTAACCTTTCACCCCTCCTTGCTTATCAAAACTCTATAGCTACTTCTGCCTTATAAATATTCAAGATCTCTGCTGCTACCACTGTATGCAGAAGAGGGTTACAAAGACCCAGAATCCTCTGAGGGAATAAAAGATTTTCCTCATCTTTACAAATGGCTGATCATTTATTCTTAAAAGAGACCCCTTGTACTAGTTTCTCCTCTATCCGTCCTCTTGTGGCATGGTGGTAAGTAATGTTTCCTCACAGTGCTGGGAAGCTGGGTTCGCTTCCACCCTCTGGCGATTGTCTGTCTGTGTGGAGTTTGCACATTCTCCCAGTGTCTAAGTGGGTTTCCTGTGGGTGCTCCTGTTTCCTCCCGCAGTCCAAAGATGTGCAGGTTAGTTGGATTGGCCGTGGGAAATGCAGGGTTACAGGGATGGGGTCAGATGCTATTTGGAGGATCGATTGACTAGATTCTGTCAAGATCTCTCAGGATCTTATGCTTCAAACAACTTGACCGTTCCACTTCTAAAGTGGGAACAAGCCCAGCTTTTCCTCATAAATCAATCCACTCATTCTAGTTAGTATTCTGGTAAACTTCCTGTCAACTGCTTCCACTGTATTTCCATCCTTCCTTTAGTAAGGAGACCAAAACTGTGCACACTACTCTCACCGTAGGTGAGTTGTGGTCTCACCAATGATGTTTATAATTGAAGTGTAACCTCCCAACTTCTGATTTAATTCCTCTTCCAATAAACAATAACCTGTTATGAGCTTTCTTTGTTACTTACCACACCTTTTGTGATTCATGTAAAAAGGCACCTAGTTCCTGTCAGTGGTCATATCAAAACAAAGGAACTAGGAGCGGGAGTGGACAGTTCAGCCCCTTGAGCTTGCTTCGCCATTTGATATGATAATGGCTGATCTCATGTCTGCCTCAACATCACATTCCTGCCCATTCTTCATAACTCTTCAAACTATTACTAATTGAGAATCTGTCTGTCTCCTCTTTAAACTTACTCAATGTTCCAACGTCCGCCGTCACTCTGGGACTGTGAATTCCACAGGTTCAGTACCAGTTGACTGAAGTAATTTCTCCTTGTGCCTGTTTTAAATCTTCCACCTCTTATTTCTAAAACTATGACCTGACTTTCTAGATCGCCCCACATGAGGAAATGTCCTCTCTACGTCTACTTTGTCAATTCACTCAATCTCTGTGGTCTCTTCCTGATTCTGGCCTGGATTCTTTTGGATATTAAAAGAAATCCCAGATTAGATAGTTAATCACACTAACAACTCTTAAAACAGTGTCAGTGCAGGGCTGATTCTCTCTCATAGACAGCAGTGTAGTATGCACCCTACCATCTTCTGAGGTGATACGCTTTGTGGTTTTCCATGTGTTAACCAATGTAATATGCATGATTTAACGGGGGACATGGTGGCTCAGCGGTTAATGCTGTTGCGTCAGAATGCCAGGGACACGGGTTTAATCTTAATTTCAGGCAACTGTGTAAATTCATAGACATTCTCCCTGTGTCTGCATGGGTTACCTCCCAGAGGCTAGTGGGAGGTTAGCTGCAGGTTAGGTGGATTTGACCATGCTAAATTGTCCATAGTGTCCAGGTATATGCAGGCTAAATGGATTGGCCATGGGAAATGCAGAGTTACAGGGATAGGGTAGGGATCTAGGTCGAATGCTTTTTGGAAAGTCGGTGTGAACCCAATGGGCTGAATGGCCTCCTTCCACATGAAGGATTCTAGAATCAGATTATTGTTGAGAAAGGTGATTTGAAGTTTATTAACAGTGCTGATTATTTATACACCTACAATATCATAAACGTACACACACAGTCTGTCCTCTGTGCTTACTGATGTACTTAACGTACACATAGCTGACTGAACACACTGACTCGTGGCTTGAGGTGAGGGGCGTACCTTTTATCTAGAATATTGTGATGCCTTAAAGGTACAGGGCTGTCTGGTCTGGTATTTATGCTTAGAGGCATAGATGTCTACAATGTAGAAAGATACCCATTGGTCTGCCGTGTGTGCACTGGTGAAATACAAGCCCTAACTATTCTAAGCCAATTTTCTGTGTAATAATGCAACACAAGGGAACAATTATTGAGCAGTAAAGTGACAAATATGAAAGAAAAAATTACAGGGAACACACAGCCAGATATTAGCTGAGATATTTTACTTTTATTTCTCCTTGTGGATGCTGAATGGCTTACTTATTTCTACCACTTTCTGTTTCTCTTCCAATTTTTCAGGATTTGTAGAGGGAGCAGGAAGCTGGACACCCTCCAGTGACATGACTGTGGCACCTTCAAGAATAATTTTTTGTCTTTTGTAGATGTGCCAACGTAGGAATTTTGTGTATTGTGCTCAGTTGAATTAAGAACGCAGGTATCAGTGGAGTAGGCCATTAACACCCCTCAAAGCTGCTCCACCATTTTAAAGGACTACGGTTCATCTGCTACGGCAACTTCACTCTCTTTCCCTGTTCCCATATCCCTGAGAGTCAGAGAGATGTACAGCACAGAAGCAGACCCTTTGGTCCAACTTGGTCATGCTGATCAGATATCCCAACTCAATCTAGTCCCACTTGCCAACACTCAGCCCATATCCCTCCAAACTCTTCCTATTCATATACCCATCCAGATGCCTTTTAAATGTTGCAGTTGTACCAGCCTCCACCACTTCCTCTGGCAGCCCATTCCATATATGTACCACCCTCTGCATGTAAAAGTTGCCTTTTAGGTCTCTTTTATATCTTTCCCCTCTCACCCTAAACACATGCTCTCTAGTTCTGGATTTCCCCCACCCCAGGTAAAAGATTTTGTCGATTTATCCTATCCATGCCCCGCATGATTTTATAAACCTCTATAAGGTCACCCCTCAGCCTCTGACGTGCCAGGGAAAACAGCCCTAGCCCACTCAACTTCTCTCTATAGCTCAAATCCTCCAACCCTGGCAACATCCTTGTAAATCTTTTCTGAACCCTTTCAAGTTTCACAACATCCTTCCGATAGAAAGGAGGCCAGAATTGCATGCAATATTCCAAAAGTGGCCTAACCAATGTCCTGTACAGCCTCAACATGACCTCCCAATTCCTGTACTCAATACTCTGACCAATAAAGGAAAGCATACCAGATGCCTTCTTCAATATCCTATCAACCTGTGACTCCACCTTCAAGGAGCTATGAACCTGCACTCCAAGGTCTCTTTGTTCAGCAACCCTAGGACCTTACCATTAAGTGTATAAGTCCTGCTAAGATTTGCTTTCCCAAAATCCACCACCTCGCATTTATCTAAAACTCCATCTGCCACTCCTCAGCCCATCTGATGAAGATCCCGTTGTAATCTGAGGTAACCTTCTTTGCTGTCCATTACACCTCCAATTTTGTTGTCATCTGCAAACTTACTAACTAGACCTCTTATGGTCACATCCAAATCATTTATATAAATGATGAAAAGCAGTGGACCCAGCACCCATCCTTGTGGCACACCAGTGGTCACAGGCCTTCAGTCTGAAAACAACTCTCCACCGCCACCTTTTGTCTTCTATTTTTGAGCCAGTTCTGTATCCAAATGGCTAGTGCTCCCTGTATTCCGTGATATCTGACCTTGCTAATCAGTCTCCCATGGGGAACCTTGTCGAACACCTTACTGAGGTTCATATAGATCATGTCCACCGCTCTGCCCTCATCAATCCTCTTTGTTACTTCTTCAAAAAACTCAATCAAGTTTGTGAGACATGATTTCCCACGCACAAAACCATGCTCACTATCCCTAATCGGTCCTTGCCTTTCCAAATACATGTAAATCCTGTCCCTCAGGATTCTCTCCAACAACTTACTCCCAACAATGTCAGGCTCACTGGTCTATAGTTCGCTTCTCATTACCACATTAGCCAACCTCCAGTCTTCCAGCACCTCACCTGTGACTATCGATGATAAAAATACCTCAGCAAGGGGTCCAGCAATCACTTCCCACAGAGTTCTAGGGTACACCTGATCAGGTCCTGGGGATTTATCCACTTTTATGCATTTCAAGACATCGAGTACTTCCTCCTCTGTAACATGGACATTTTTCAACATATCACCATCTATTTCCCTTCAATCTATCCCTTGATGACCTTTGTATCCAAAAATAGACTTCTGCCTTGACTATGCTAAGTTACAAAAACTTTGAGGTGGAGTTGGATGTATGCGGGTCTGCAAGGGTTACCCCACACCCCTCCCAAAGAGTGTCATAAGCACCGCCTACTCTGGTGATGCTTTATGGATTTGAGGAAGGTTGCAGATTTTGATTTTGGAAAAATCAAAATGTGTGGCCCTGGAAAGACACAGCAGGTCAGGCAGTATCTGAGGGGGAGGAGAATCGACATTTTGAGCATAAGCCCTTTGTCAGGAATGTGGGGAAGGTGGTGAGAAAGGGGGCTGAGAGATAAATGAGTGTGGGGATGGGGGAAAAGGTAGCTGGGAAGGCGATAGGTAGATGCAGGTGGAGGGGGTGATCGTGATAGGTCAGAGCAGAGGGTGGAGCACATAGGTGGGAGGGAAGATGGACAGGTAGGACAGTTCAAGAAGGCAATGCTGAGTTGGAGGGTTGGATCTGGGGTGAGGTGGGAGCAGGGGAGATGAGGAAACTGGTGAAGTGGATGTTGATGCCGTGTAATGCCTCATTCGAAAGAATGAGGCCTACTATTCACATCCTCTTCACAGTCTGTAACAATATCTCAAATACCAGACATAAATTGTATTAAGTTGCCAACGTGCAATAAACTACAGCTTTGTTCAACACTAGAGGTTTCCCTCAACTACACTACAGTGAGCCGATCTTGTATGTCCCTATACTTCGAGGATGATGGCAGCACATCTACCACATGGTGAAGCCTGTTTAGCTGCACGTACAGAAGAGAGTTTAAGAAATATATGAATCCCTATAGCAGAGTTTGTACCTTTTCTTTAAAACCTGAACTGAAGATGCTGCTCAGTAGTTACTTTAAAGACCTAAACTGTTTTAGGATGGGATGAGGATAATCCATATGATGGTAATTAGTTGATTACATCTTCATTGACATCAGAGCTCATGGAAAAAGGACTTCACCATCTCTTGTAAATAAAGCAAAAAAGATTTATAAGAAAGTTACTGAGACTGGAAGGTTTGAGCTGTAGGGAGAAGCTAGATAGGCTGGGAGCATTTTGGAGACTGAGGGGTGACCTTATAGAGGTTTATAAAATCAAGAGGGACATGGATAGGATGAATAACCAAGGCTTTTTCCCCCAGGATAGCAGAGTCCAGAACTAGAGGGCAGAGGTCTAAGGTGAGAGGAGAAAGATTTAAAAGGGACTTGAGCAACTTTTTCACACAGGGTGGAGCATATATGGAACAAGCTGTTGGAGGAAGTGGTGGAGGCTGCTACAATTACAATATTTAAAAGGCATTTGGACAAGTACATGGATAGGAAGGGTTTAAGGGATGTTGACTGAAGGGCCTGATTCGTAACTGTATGATTCTATGTTATACAGCATTGAGCTGGCAATGTTCACTAATATGGGACAGACCTGATTTGAGTACGTAAATGATTCAAATGCCTGTTTCACAATAATTGCTGAATAATGATCATTGTTTCCAGTTCTACGGTAGCATAATACAACATTATACGATTGTTAAAAATAAATATTTTTAAACTGATTTTTAACTGATTAAATATTTTTATCTGATTAAACTATCTAATATTTGACCCAATTCAAGTTTGGCGACAGTTATTCAGAATAAATTCTATAACAGTGCAACCTACAATTTCCATCCCAGTTGAACTGAATATAATGAATTATTTGTTGGTAATTTATATTAGGTATATTAGTTTGACTGGAGGTATATGAGTTTGACAGCCACACGTGAGAGACTGGTTAGTAAGGTTACATCTCATGGAATACAGGGAAAACTAGCCATTTGGGTAAGAACTTGCTCAATCGTAGAAGACAGAAGGTGGTGGTGGTGGAGGGGTTTGCTTTTCAGACTTGAGGTCTGTGACTAGTGGAGTACCACAAAGATTGGTCCTGGGTCCAGTACTTTTCTTCATTTATATAAATTATTTTGATGTAAACGTAGGAGGTACAGTTAGTAAGTTTGCAGATATCACCAAAATTGGAGGTGTAGTGGACAGCGAAGAAGGTTACCTCAGAGTACAACGGGATCTTGATCAGATGGGCCAATGGGCTGAGGAGTGGCAGATGGAGTTTAATTTAGATAACATAGAGACATTGCAGTCCAGCTTCATTGTTCCTTGAAAGTAGAGCTGCAGGTAGATAGGATAATGAAGAAGGTGTTTGGTACGCTTTCCTTTATTAGTCAGAGCATTGTGAATAGGATTTGGGAGGTCATGTTGTGGCTGCACAGGACATTGCTGAGGCCACTTTGGGAATGTTGCATGCAGTTCTGGTCTCCTTCCTATTGGAAGGATGTTGTGAAACTTGAAAGAGTTCAGAAAAGATTTACAAGGATGTTTCCAGGGTTGGAGGATTTGAGGGATAGGCTGGGGCTGTTTTCCCTGGAGCATTGTAGGCTGAGGAATGACATAGAGGTTTATAAAATCATGAGGGGCATGGATAGGATAAATAGACAAAGTCTTTCCCCTGGGATGGGGAAGTTGAGAACTATAGCCAGCACAGCTCAGTGGTTAGCACTGCTGCCTCACAGCATCAGGGTCCCAGGTTCGATTCCAGCCTTGGGTGACTGTCTGTGTGGAGTTTGAACATTTTCCCGGTGTCTGCCTATGTTTCCTCTGGATGCTCCGTTTTCCTCCCACATTCCAAAGATGACCGTGCTAAATTGTCCATAGTTGCTAGGTGCATTAGTCAGAGAGGGATGGGTTACTCTTTGGGTGGTCGATGTGGACTTGTTGGGCCGAAGGGCCTGTTTTGACACTCTAGGGAATCTATTCTAATCTAATCTAATCTAATCTAGAGGGCATAGGTTTAGGATGAGACGGGAAAGGTATAAAAGGGACCTAAGGGGCAACTTTTTCACAGAGGGTGGTGAGTGTATGGAATGAGCTGCCAGAGGAGGTGGTGGAGGCTAGTACAATTGCAGCATTTAAGAGGCATCTGGATGGGTATATGAATAGGAAGGGTATAGAGGGATATTGGCCAGGTGCTGGCAAATGGGGCTAGATTGAGTTGGGATAGCTGGTTGGCATGGACAAGTTGGACCGAAGGCTCTGTTCCCGTGCAGTGCATCTCTATGACATGTTGCATTATCGGAGTTGGTGGTGGGCTGTGTTGGAGAGTTTGACTGTACAGGAGGCTGCACTATCAGCAAAGCCTGAAACTGGTGTTGGAACAGCCAGAGATCTTATCAAAATGCACCTCAATATTGTAGCTAGGAGGCTTGTAAATACAAATTCTCTTGCTTTTGAGCCAAAATATTGTGGGTTCAAATTTGTCTATAGAGACCTGAGTGCACACTCTGCTGACAACCCACAAGGTGCACAGACTGCAGCGGTTCAGGAAGACAGCTCACCACTATCTTTTCAAGGGCAACTAGGGACGAGTAATAAGCCTGCCCAACCAGCGATGCACATGTCCTATGAGTTAATTTTTAAAAACCCACTGAAGGAGTGCCGCACTGCTGGAGGTCCTCATCTTTGTCGAGAACATTAAAAATGCAAAGTAATTTTTAAGTAATATTTTATCCAGTCCATTACCCTATTGCCATTTATGGTCCCTTGTACAGAACTTTGCAATATTTTGTATATTACAGCAGCGATAATATTTCAAAAGGTGTCTCATTGTTTGTGAGACATCTTTGGGCATCCTGAGATTGTGAAGGATGTTGTATGAGTATAGATTGGCCTTTTATTTTCTAGAGTGACACATGACAGGTTGGTTTGGTCATATCTAATTAGGAGACTGTACTCTGCTGAGCAATTCACCAAAAGGGTGAGCAACCCATGTACCTTCAAGGTGTTGCATCTGCTCAATTGCGGAGACTGTGTTTCCTGAATTTGCAGCTCGTATTAAAATTTTGTTTGTCTGCCCCTTAATGTTAATTGAATGTGACTTGTTAGTGGTTCTTAGGTTCATCAACTCATGGAGCTGAGCAGAAAATCAGATCAGTGGCTTGCTGAGAGATTTGGGTAGGAGTTGAAGATTATAGACTGTCACACTGTGATGTATAGAGTTAGTTTGTGCTTCTGTGACTGGAATGTTTTAAAGGCTAGGCGCCTACTTATCATTATTGGTAAACTTATTATTTCACACTGCAAGTTGCCAAGTAGCATACTGTGTGAATATTTCTGTGAAACTTCTACGATAGGAATAATCTTTTTCCTTTTTGCAGAATTTTGTGCAATGATGTGAGAATCTGTGTGTAGGAGTGGAGAAATGAAATGCAGTGTCACGTAAAAGAGAAAACTTAAATTGAGATATCCCCTAATAAGTGACAAGCGATGGAGTACTTATGAAATGCAGCTGCTGTTGATATGTGCGAGATGCAGGCTATTTGAATACTTCAAGGTCCGACAAACAGCAATGTAATAATATGTTTTAAGTGGTGCTGGTTGAGGGGTAAATTAAATTGGTCGTAGGACAAGTATTAGCCAGCTGAGTGATTCTGATCTTTTACAGAAAGGGATATTTATGCTTGGTGGAGAGTGGAGACGGCACCTTGATTTCATTTGTCGGGCACCTCCTCCTGGATCATGTGTTCAAGTGTCTGGCGGAGAGCTGCAGCCCACAGCTTGCTAACTTTGGTGAGAGTGCTATAACTTAGCCAATGCTGACACCAGTTAATAACAGAAGAAAAAGAAGCTGGAGCATTGTATTAGGCTGCATGAGACTCTTATTCACTTTTTTGTGCTATCCCATTAATAACTTGGTGCCAAAAATCCATTGAGGGCTCTTATGTAACGGTGGTAGTGTCCCTGCCTCCAGTCAAAAGGTCTATGTTTCAATTCCCAACTGCCTCAGGCATGTGTCTGTACAGGTTAATTCATCATATGTCAAAAAGTCCTTTGATCTCTGTCATGAATGCATTCTCATAGATACAAAATTTCAAAGATCCACAAACCTTAGTGATGTCAGCATTGTCCCATCTGTATAAGACAATGGATATACAGCATCCACTGATGTGGTAGCCACTGATTGATGGCTGCAGAGAATGATCCTCGCAAGACCGGTTTTATCATAAGTGCCTCATCAGAAGTGGCTATTTGCTGGTGTTGTGGGTGTCTATCATTTTTAATCGACCTGTTCAGATGTGGTTATAAACACTATTGGAGCAGGTGGGACTTGACCCAGGCCTTCTGGATCAGAGGTAGGGACATTACTGCTGTGTCACATGACCCTTTGCCAGTTTGGGTAATTGCTTTTGAATTTGCCAATCTGCTGCTTTATTCATCATCATGCTGGTATATGCCAACCACAGGTGATGTTATGAGTTCCCTCATTTGTCAACTAATATCTCTCCCAGATATGAAAATAAATGCTTAGGGTCTTCACATCTTTCTTGCAAGTGCCCTTGAGCCACCTTGTTGTCTTCTGGCTCTGCTTCCTTGCCATGCAGGAAATTGTTGGATGATGAAAAGTCTACGGTTATGTCTCACCACAGTGGGCAGCCTGCATTCTAGGATGAGCTTCGTCTCTGGCTCCAGTCCTACAGGGATTTGATGAGACCACACCTGAAATACTGAGTGTACTTTGGTCTCTACACTTAAGGGAAAATATACTTCCCTTAGAAACAGCACAGCAAAGATTCATTACATCAGTCCATAAGGACTAGGTCCAGGAGTAGGCCATCTGGTCCTTCAAGCCTCCTCTGCCATTCAATAAGATCATGGCTGATCTTTTCATGGACTCAGCTCTACTTGCCAGCACTCTCACATATCCCTTAATTTCTTTATTGTTCAAAGAAAATCTATCTTAGCTTTAAAAAGGTTTACTGGAGTAGAGTCAGCAACTTTACTGGGCAAGGAATTCCATAGACTTACAACATTCTGCGAGAGAAGAAGTTCCTTCTCAATTGAGTCCTCTAATCTTGGGGCTATGCCGTCTTGATGAAAAGTCCCTGTGTTGAAAATCTGTGACAAGAGGCCGAGCAAAATGGGTGTATCTTGTCTGGAGTTTATAAGGATAACAGGTGACTTGCTTGCAACCTAGAAAATTCTGAAAAGACTCTACAAGGTTGGGAGAGATTGATTGTTGCTCCCAGCTGGAGAATCTGGGACACAGAGTTAAAGGGGCAGTGGTTGAGGGTGAAGGGGAGAGTGGTGGGTGGAACTGGCTAAGGAGCCGATCATTTGGGCCCAAGATTTTTCATGAAATTTCTTCACACAGTAACTTGTGAATCTTTGGATTTATGACCCAGAAGATTTTGAAGATTCTATTGTTGTATGTTGAGATGGACAGAATTATGGTCTCATGGGAATCAGTGATTTGAGGAGTGGCCGGGAAGGTGGGATTTAAGTCAGGAAATCAGCCATGATCATATTGGCCGGTAGAGCAGGTTTGGTGGACTGAATGCACTCCTCCTTTTGGTATTTCTGATGTTCTCATTGCTATACTGTCAGAAACTTACTGCCTCTCTCCTTACTTGCCAACATTTGTCTCTTTCGATGCCTTATCTCTTCAATCCCTGTTTGACAACTGTTTCATCTCTGGAAATCATGAGAAATTTCCTACTTGAAAACTAGATATTTCTACTAGTTTTGGGCTCACTGTATTGGAGAAGGGCCTGCAGTTCTGTACCTGCTGCATCCTTCTATTCATCGCTCACGCACTCCAGTGGCAGTCCTCCCACTATTGCAACACAAGCTCTGAGTAAAGTGAGAGTCGGAAGATTTATTGAAGTTGTAGAATTTCTTAACTAAGCTCCTGGGCATGGGTGTACCAGCAAGTCTAAGCAAGGTTTGCCCCAGGGAACACAACGTAGATCTTATCGAAGTTTGTCTCAGAGAAACTGCACAAATTCTGTTGCCTTCAAGTCGGGAGACAGGTTAAGGGACAGGGAAAAGAAGTTGGTCTACTTCCAGTTTTCAGTCTCTATGTAAGGGGTCATGAGCAAGCTCCACTGATGGTGTCTGTTATTTTGCTGACTTTCACTTTAATGCAATTGTTTGGGGTAGAAAGAGGAAGCTTTGGTTTCTTAGAGGAAGCAGAAGTTTAACTTCTAGCACGAAAACGCCAACTTATTTGTTGACCTTTGGGAGTTCGATACTATTCCCAGATTTAAATATAAGCTTTTATATATGCATAATAAAAAGAAAACTTGCCTTTCAATTTATCTTAGTTTATTTTGATTTTTAGAATGAACAAAGAACTCGCATTTCCGTAGCACCTCTGTGATCCCAAGATGTCTCAAAGCACTTTGCAGCCAGTTAAGCACCTTTTGAAGTGGAGTCACTGTTGTAATGTATGAAACGCAGCAGCCAATTTCCGTTCAGTAATGGGATAATGACCAGCTAATCTATTTTAGTGAATACCTGAACTCTCTGGATGTTTGGTCGCATGAATATCTGTGCTGAGGACTAAATTGGAGAGGTTATCTAATCACTTTAATCAAGCATTTGTGCCTAAATCTTTCTCAGAGGAACAGAAGAGTAGATTCAATATTAACTTCCAAAAGAGAATTGGATCTTGGCATGCGGGGAAAAGGTTCCAATTCTATTGGATAAAAATTGGGAATGGGGGTAATTGGGGTTTCAGAAGAGATACAATGACCAAAGCACCATATGATCCTATGGGTTTAGCCTTGTCCCATTGTGAGCTGCTGGTTCTAGGTTCAAGTTACTTTCTTTTCCTTCTATTTAAGCTAAAACTGGATTTGAAAGTCTCCTGTTGGTCAGCAGTGATGACCCTATTTCTGAGCCAGGAGGCCTAGATCCAAGTTCCACCTGCTCCAGAAATATGTCCTGACAGCTTTTGTTGTGCAGTGGTAGTTCATCAGATGATCTCATTGAGTGGTGAGCTGAATGAGCCAGTTTTGCTCCTCCATTTGATAGTCAGGTGGTTCACCTCTGAGATAGAAGGTCCACGTTTAAGGTCCACGTTTAAGTCCCACCCATCCCACTCATGTGTCCAACAGATCTGATTCAAAAATATCAAATCCAGTATTTGGGACTGAGGACCATTTTCCTGTTCCTTCAATGTAATTGGACCCGATGGATCGCACTGTTCTCCTTGGCTAGCTGTCTCTCTATTGCCTGTCACAGTTCTGTCAGTACTCTGTAATTAACATTATGGAGGAAATGCATGGTCATGATATGTGATAGCACAGCCTTCCACACAGCTTCCAGATGAACGTCCCCAGTCTCTTCAAGGGTTTACACCATGCCACTGCAGAAGCTGCGGAGGTTGAGTTGTCAAAAGTTACCAACTCTGTACAACATTGAAAGCAGGAATTTAAACTTTACCCCTCTGAAGGGGAACCAAACACTCTGACCCCCGAATGCCATTTTTAGCAACTTTTATTTAATGTATAATTTTTGACAGAAGAACTTGCGACTTGTGGTATCACATCTCCCATCCTGTGTGATTGTTTTCAGGTTCAGAATAACTGAATATTTCCTCAGTGTACCATAGTGAGGTAAAATCCAAAAGATGCTTTAAATGGATGCTTTAAATCAGACGCAAAAACAGAAGTTGTTGGAAAAGCTCAGCAGCTCTGGCAGCCCCTGTGAAGGGAAATCAATGTTAACGTTTCGGGTCCGGTGACCCTTTCTCAGAATCTATTCTATGATGAAATAATAGTGACTGTGTTGCAAAAGTAATTCAATGCTTGTGATGGTACTATGTAAATGCAATTTTTGGCTCCTACCGTGCTGCAATTTTCTGTAGTTTCTGAGCTGCAATTTAGGGAAGATCAAAGAAGGATGTGTTAATTGATTAGCCTATCAGACTGGCAAGTATGTTACAGTCCAAATGTATTGCCCAAATGAGATTCTTCGAGTCAAGTTTATTCTGCTTTTTAGTTAAAATTCACGTTGGCAGCTTTCACTGGTGGATTGAACTTTGACAGGTGTCTGGAGAAGCAAACACTTGTCATGTTGGTGTGCAGGAATACCTGGAGAAATTGTGAGCATTGTATTAGAAATCTAGCCCATGACAGCCTTCTATTGAGCTGTTTGCTTTTGCCAAATGCTTGCAGCAGTGGTAAATTGAATTTCTCATGTGCTGACAGGCAGCTGGATTGATGTGTTGATTTCCTGGTGTGCGTTGCAAAGTGTACTTTTGATTAAAGTTGCTGCTTGGAAAAGAGCATCTTGAACTGATCAAACAAAAAAGAGAAAATTTTAATCTGTGAGAAGGATGACTTTGTACAGCGCAGAGATTTCTGTTTTTTTTTCATTGGAGCAGAGAGCCAGGCTATCACTTCCTCCGTTCAGTTTTGAGTTTTCCAATTCTAGTCACACAACCTGTTTACCAACAAAACAAGCGAGAAGGACACGTACTATATCCAAGCTAGCTGAACTAAACTGTGTTGCTCAATAGGAAGATGATTTAGTAGTTGCTGATAGGGAGATAACATTCTCTTATAATCTTGATAGCAATACATTATGAATTGTTTGCAAAACCCCAGCTGCATTTCTTTGGAAATGTCCAGCAATGCTGCTTTGGTGACAGAGGATTATCTTCATATATATATATATATATATATATATATACACATATATACATATATATATAAAATATAATATATGCAATGAGATGCATCATTGAATGAGGCACATACATGATTTATTCAAAGCTAACTTGCTTTCCTTTGAACAGTGCCATTGAATTGAAACTCACCTAAGAGCATGGTTTAAATGTCTTATCCGAGGGACACCAGCTCCAGCAGTGCAGCATTCTCTCTCTGAGTTGGATGGGCCAGCTTATAGTGCACGCTGATGTCTTTGAAATGGGGCTCAAGTGCATGGTTTTGTGGCTCAGAGTTCAGAGATGGTACCAATATAAGTAGAAATCAGATACATGTCAAGGGGAGTTGGCTAACCTTACCTCTGTTGTCATAATGTCCTTATCGTAGACTCTATAACTTCAGATTCCAGCATTGACTGGTCATTCCCTGAATCTGTCTAGTTTAATGGGACTCATTAATGGGTGCTACATTATAGAAATGTACATTCTTTTGAGGGAGAAAAGATGCTCAGGATACTTACATGGGTTACATGGAATATATGGTACAGCATTAAGCTACGGGATGGGTGCAGGAAAGGGCTTACACCAAGGATACCAGAACTGCAAGTTATCCAGCCAGCAAGAAAGAATGGACCATACAGCCCAACCAGCCCGTTTATGTTCTAGTCAAGCCTCCTACTATCTTTCCTCAACCCTCTACTCCCCCTCCTTGATCTTCATTGAACTTCCCTGAAATATATTGATAATATTCGCCTTTACTCTTCCCTGTGATAGTGAGTTCTGGATTTCCCCCCTCTCATGAATTCCTTATTAGATTTCCTGGTACATCTTGTTCCTAAGTCTGTCTCTGCTCTGTCAAGATCTTCCATCGTTTTAAAAAGTTCTGTTGTGCCACACCTTGGCCTTCTCTTTCCAAAAGGAAAGGCCTTTTGGTCAGTCCATTCTTGCTTGCTGGCTAGATACCCTGCAGTTTTGATCTCCTCTGGGCCAATCTTCTCTTGCACCAATTCCAGTGGCTCTTTTTGAAATATGCAGCCAGCACTGTACACTACTGCAGAGGTGCTACAGCAGAGCTGCTTTATTTTAATTTCAAAAATATACTTTATTCATAAAATATTTTGATCTGTACAATTGGTGATGCCATTCAAAGGCGCACCTTGCATTTCTTTACATACAGAAATTGGAATTAATCATTCGTATATACAGGTCTGTATGTTTACCATCCATATATTTAGCTGAGGCTTCAGCGGAGCCCACTTCCTGAGTGGGCCCCCTGTTCTTCTTTGGCAAGCAGACGTTACACGGTGGTCTTTCCCTACCACGCCTTGGCGGCAGCTGCCCCAAGCAGAGACCGCTGTCTGTGGAAGCATCTCTGTATTTTGGCTAGGCATGTTGTGACTGAGACAGGATGTGTAGGACAGCACAAACAACTTGTCTTTCAGGTTGGATGGGGAAGTGCCACATTGGTTAGATGAGGGAAACGTTGAAATAAATCTCTTTATGCCTCTTCTGTAGCGTAGACAGTGAAACCAGTGACATAATTGTTTACCAATTTTGGTAAGTTATTTTACAAATCATATGCTGTTTGTCAAATTAGAAACAAAATAAACGAGACGTTTTAGTCAATAATTTGCAATGTGGTTTGCAGTGAGATCAGAGTAGAAATAACAGCTTGAGGTCAAGGCCCCAAGCCAGTTTGGTTACATTTTAAGAATTCATTGTTCTAAATATAAATATTGGGTTGAGAGTGTTATTTGTCAACAATATTTCACTTGCCTGTGAAGCTAATTAAGATGAGTGGATGGTTGAGAGCAAGTTTAGTGTTCAGCTGAAGTGGGCCAGATATTAACTAGATTGGTGAAAAAGGCACTATTTCAACTTTATACATTCTGCCAGTGTTTCCATACCATACTTTGATTTTATATTGTTGACTGTCAAGCCTACAGCAACTCGGGAAGCAGGTTTAAGTATCGGAGTCTTTCTATAGAAGTTCTACAGTGGGATACAGATCCAAGGTGATATAGTGCCATCACTGATTGAAGTGTGGAAGTACAGTGTGATTGGTTACATAAAGCTACAAAGAGAGAAATTTGATGCAGATAAATTAAGTGATTTCATGGAGAAGTGGGCTCATGACATTGCATAATAGATTACACAGTCCAGTTAGATCCAATGCTCGTAGGGTCCGAGAGATGTACAGCATGGAAACAGACCCTTCGGTTCAACTTGTCCATGCTGACCAGATATCTGAAATTAATCTAGTCCCATTTGCCAGCATTTGGTCCATATCCCTCTGTAAATCCTACAGAATAGCTTTGTCCACAATAATTCCATTGAGTTTACACCAGATTGAGGGGGGTATTCTGTTTATGGAGAGTTGCCGAATGAACCATTCTAGAAGCAGAGGAACTAGGAAACGGCAGGCGAAACAGAATGGAGGCAAGATGCTTTTAATGATTGCTCTGTGAAGTAGGAGTACTGAAGGAGCTGTCATTGGTGTTTTTCTGAGATAATGTGCAGTTTTAGTAATTGGTTGGACAGTTGAAATGTTTTCAGATAAGTATGCATTTTTTTTCCTCCTGTTCAGAGTCATGTTACAAAAACTGTTGATCTGGTAACCATAGCAGAGAGTGTGATTAGCAACTGATGCAATCTGCAGCCAGTACCTTCACTGAATCTCATTAGACTTGTTTAGCAGCACAGCTTGTGGCAAAGCCCCTTGTGTTCATCATTTTACAGATTTGCAACAACTTAAAGCACCAGATTACACTGCCAATACTTTATTCCATGAGATAAAACATATAGATGGAACTGTGTTGGCATAAGCTGAGGCAATGAATGGGTTAATTATATGGTTCAAGCTGATCACTTGGCAAGTATCCAATAGAGCCGCAGAGCCATACAGCATGGAAACAGACCATAGTAGTGTGGGGGTTTAAAAAAAAGTAACAAAACAAAAAAAACATAAACAGAAGTGTTAGCAAAAAAGATAAACAGGAGATTGTTTGATCACACAGCATTGCCCTTTGATGGGAAGGGCACTGCTTGTGACTGGCCACTCGGGTGTTTTCCAGAAAAGAGAAAAAAAAATGGAAACAGACCATTCGGTCCCACTCGTCCACGCTGACCAGATATCCTAACTGATCCAGTCCCACTTGCCAGCTTTTGGTCCATATCCCTCTTAAACCATTCCTATTCATGAACCCATCCAGTTGCCTTTTGAATGTTGTAATTATACCAGCCTTCACCACTTCCTCTGGCAGCTCGTTCCATACACTCACCAGCCTCTTCAAGAAAAAATACATAAAAGTTAGGTCCCTTTTATGTATTTCCCCTCTCACCTTAGACCTATGCCCTCTGGTTTTGGACTCACCTATTCTGGGGAAAAATAACTTGTCTATTCACCCTATCCATGCCCCTCATGATTTTATAAACCTCTATAAGGTCACCACTCAGCCTCCGACACTCCAGGGAAAATAGCCCCAGCCTATTCAGGCTCTCCCTATAGCTCAAAGCCACCAACCTTGACAACATCCTTATAAATCTTTTCTGAACCCTTTCAAGCTTAACAACAACAACAACATAATTGAATGCAGTATTCCAAAAGTGGCCAATATTCCAAGGTCCCAAGGCAGTCAAAATTGGCCTTACTGCAAATTTAGAACTTTAACTTTTAGGTCAGGTCTAATCCTTTTTCATCACTATTTTAAAAATAATAGAATTATGATCGCTGGCCCCAAAGTGCACGCCCAACTAACACCTCAGTCACTTGCACTGCCTTATTTCCCAAGAGAAGGTCAAGTTTTGCTCCTTCTCTAGTAAGTACATCCACATACTGAATCAGAAAATTTTCTTGTACACACTTAACAAATTCCTCTCCACCTAGCCCTTGACAAAATGGCAGTCCCAGCCTACGTTTGGAAAGTTACAATCCCCTACTTTTACAACCGTAGATATCTTACAGATATCGGAGATCTCCTTACATACTTGTTTCCCAATTTCCCACTGATGGTTGGGGGGGGGCCTATAGCACAATCCCAATAAGGTGAACATTCCTTTCTTATTTTGCAGTTCCACTCGGATAACCTCACTGGACATATTCCCAGGAATATCTTCCTAAGTAAACCATACTTTTATCCTCAACCAAACCCTCCACCAACTGCCCCCGCCCATTCTTCCTTTAGCATCCATACCCTGGAACATCAAACTGCCAGTACTGTCCCTCCCTGAAGCATGTAATAGCTATGATATCCCAGTTCCATGTTCCCAACCGTACCCTGAGTTCATCTACCTTACTTGTCAGGCATCTTGCATTGAAATAAATGCAGTTTAGTTTATCAGTCCTTCCTCATTCTCCGTTTTGCTTCTGCCTGCCTTGACTTGCTCCTTTTCCCAACTGCACGTGCCTCAGACTTATCTCTTTCCTCACTAGTTCTTTGGGTCCTTGCCCTCCACCCCCTTTTCTAGTTTAAAGCCTCCTGAGTAGCATTAGCAAATCTCCCTGGCAAGTTGCTGATCCCCTTCGAATTCAGATGCAATCCCTCTCTCTTATACAGCTGTTATACTAATACTGAGGGATAGGATCTAATTACGTTTGGAAGAAAATGGGCTTATCAGTGATAAGGCAGTGTGGTTTTATGGTGGGAAGGTCATGTTTTACCGACTTGATAGAATTCTTTGAGAAAGTGACAAAGTCTATTGATTAGGGAAGGGCTGTAGATGTCATACACATGGGCTTCAGTAAGTTTCCCCATGGTAGGCTGGTGGAGAAAATGAAGTCCCATGGGGTCCAGGGTGTACTAGCGTGATAGATAGATAGAGAACTGGCTGGGCAACAGGAGAGAGAGTGTGGTAGTGGAAGGGAGGTTCTCATGGAGAACTGTGACCAATGGTGTTCCACAGGGATCCGTGCTGGGACCACAGTTATTGTGATATACATAAATGATCTGGAGGAAAGTATAGGTAGTCTGATTAGCAAGTTTGCATATGAGGATAAGATTGGTGGAACATTGGTGGAACACACTCCATGAACATTGAAATTCTTCCTAGTCTCCTGCATCTGACAGGAAGAGCACATCACTCTACTTAAAGCCATCTCTATCTCTTTAATAATCTACAGACCCAGAATATACCCAAAAAAATCACAACACACTTTCTCAATATCTCAGTGTTTGCAGTCTTGCTGCTCAAAACCACTGCTATAGGATAGCTTAATACCTATCATTTAAATTAAACATTTAATGAAGAAACAAATCTCACTAAAACACACAGAAAAGCTTTCACCCTACTCACTATTATAGATTTAGAAATAAATAGCAGAATAAGATTTATAAGTTTTATTAGTCTTAAAATCAAACACTTAGCTGATTAAGCTCTGAAATCACTGATCATTCGTAGCTGCTGCGTGTAGTTCTGATAATGAGGTCTCCCAAGGTCAGCTGTGAAACTGCCCTGAACTGTTTGTTTTTCTTTGACCCATCTCTGGAGAAATTTGTAATTGTGATCTTGTTAAAATGATATGCTGAAAAATAAAAATTAGTTGGTTTTTGTAAATCCTGGTTCAACGTAGTCATTGTAACAAATGCCTTTTCTTTATGGACTGTTGTGTGAATTTGTCAAAGTTAAGCACTGGATCTGTTTCTCTTGGGTACCACGTAGATTAAGAAATAAGATTTTAGAGATTACTAAGGACAGCTCTCTGACATTAACTGTCTAAGGTGGTCTTCACCCCAAGTTGGTAGTATGACATTGTATTGTCCACTTGCTCTGATCAGGTGGATCACTGGAAATTTCTTTCTGCCCGGCCCCCTATTATTGGTCACCTGAAAAAGTCAGCCTGTGGTCGCTAGGGAGGCAATGGCATTGTTACTAGAGTAGCATTTCAAAGGCCTAGCCTTTGGTGACACAGGTTTGAATCTTACCATGGGAATGGTTGAAATCCAATAAAACTTTAGAATGTTTTGTTAAAAAAAAGCTAGCCTAATGGTAACTCTTTTCATTTTCAATTGTCATCGTAACCCACCTAGTTGACTAATGTTCATCGTTTCCAAGATGGCGGCGGAATAGGACTCCTCAGCTGGATCTCGTCCACTGTCCTTTTTTTTTTCTCTTTTCGTGTTTTCTTCCTTCTTATCTCCTGTCCTTGAGCTTCACGTAAAGTCTTTGACGACCCCCGGCCTCAGCGTGGGCCCTCTGGCCTTGAGGTGAATCCAGAATGGACAACACATTTACCCCGCCTCAAGGTGAGACCCGACGTGGTCTGCAAGGTTGGGTACTGGCATGAACTGGGTTGGAAAGATGGTCATTCAGGACTTTTTCTTTCTTTATTTTTCTAATTTTTCTGAAGAATTTGTACTTAAGAATCTGTATCTAGGTACCTTTGAAGCTAAGATGGCACTGTAAGTGGAGACTCATAAACTTTTTACTGTACTCATGTGAGTACATGTGACAATAAAGTTAATTCTAATTCTCATGTCCTTCAGGGATGCAAATCTATTGTCGTTACCTGGTCTGGCGTAGAAGTAAGATTTGAAGAGATGGGAAGCTGCCTAATGAACATAAGAGGCAAACCGTTTCTTATGGGTTAGTCTTGCCCCTCGTATCACTGCATAGATCCCAATAAGTCAGAAGACATCACTGTAGTGATATAAACGATGTCAGCCAGGTGGATCTCATGGAATTTGAGTTTCTTGATTGGGGCTGTTGACCTGCTCCAATCAGGGATACCTGGCTGACGGATCACTACCGCACTTAGGCGGTAGTGTGGGGGTTAAAAGAAAAAAATAAACAGGAGTATCCCCCGTCCAAGTCTATTTTAAAAAAAAAACAGGAGTGCCGGGATTTGAGGCTTGTCCTTATTTCCCTGTAAACTGGTTGAACGGTAGGGTTTGGGTTCTGGTTTTACTGCTCCTCTCCCTTGTAAAATTGCTGTCTCTTGTATACAGCTGTACATGTTAACTTTTTTTGTAAACTGTTTTGTAATTGTTTAATAAAATAAACAGAAAAGAAAAAACAAACGAACAGGAGTACCAGGCATTTTGCTCACTCCAGGAGCTGGCTCTATGCTAACTGGGTCAGTGTCATGTACTAAGCATGTGTAAATAAAGGGTGATTTGGTGATGGGAGACCTGCCTTTGTGGAGAATCACAATGTGTGAAGGAGTAGTATTACATAGAATTTTGCAGCTGAGAAATGGGCCATTTCGTCCATCTGGCCCCAGTTAGTGTTCATTCTCCACTGAAGCCTCCTCCTCCCTTACTTCATCTCAGCTAATCAAAATATCTCCTCTTCCGTTCTCCGTCCTGCAAGCAGTATCATGGGACATGAATATTTTAATGGTGATGCACTTGATTCATCAACAGTCACATGATCAATATTCAACAAAGAGGAGGATGAAAACACTCCTAGAGAGTTGTAACCAGCACCATCTGCATTAGAATGTAAATAAAGAGATAACAGGACTTAGTAAGGGTGAGCTACTCTTAGATGAGGATAAGATGGAGTTGCAGCAGCCTTGGAGCAGGAATAATCTAACCAGATAGAGCACCCTCAAAGAGTGCATTAAATAAACCCAAGAGAACCAGTAATAGATAGAACTGATAAAGGAACAACCATGCCCATTTAAATCTGTGGAAGTACACAATCCATTGATCAAGCTGTAGCAGCCCTAAGAACACTAGAATTGGTTTGCATTTAAATTACTGGGCTTCTGTAGCTTCTTTTAAATGCATCGCAACAATTCCTGTGGTAGTGAGTTCCACATTCTTAACACAAGAACTAGGAACAAGAATAGACCATTTATCCCATCGAGGTAAAAACAATGACTGCAGATGCTGGAAACCAGATTCTGGATCAGTGGTGCTGGAAGAGCACAGCAATTCAGCCTGTCCTCGGATGCTGCCTGAATTGCTGTGCTCTTCCAGCACCATTTATCCCATCGAGCCTCCTCTACCATTTTGTATGATCATGGCTGACCTTGGGCTTCAAGTTCATGTTCCTGACCATTCCCATATCCCTGGCCATTCCCATATCCCTTAATTCCCTGCGAGACTCAAACTCTGTCTATCTCAAACTGAAATGTATCCAATGATGGAACGTTCTCAACCCTCTGGGGTAGAGAATTCCAAAGATACTTGACTTTTTGAATGAAGGAATTTCTCCTCATCCAAAAGATCGTCCTCTTATCCTGAGACTGTGCCCCCCCAACCCCTTCTTCAACAAGCAGAAACAGTCTCTTCTGCCTCGCTTCCCGCACTCTTTCTGAATCTTAGAAATGGAATCCCTACTATGTGGAAACAGGCCCTTTGGCCCAACAAGTCCACACTGACCCTCCAAAAGTATCCCACCCAAATCATTCCCCTACACTTACCTCTGACTAATGCATCTAACCGATGCATCCCTGAACACTATGGGCAATTTGGCATGGCCAATTCACCTGACCTGCACATCTTTAGACTGTGGGAGGACCCGGAGGAAATCCACGCAGACACGGAGAATATGCAGTCACACGACAGTTGCCCGAGGCTGAAATCGAACCCAGATCCCTGGTGCTGTGAGGCAGCAGTACTAACCACTGAGCCTCCCTTAAAGTCTTGAGTATTTCAGTCTGGTTGCCCCTCATTCTTCTGAACTCCAGAAAACATAGACTTGATTTATTCAGCCTCCCATCATTGCATAACCCCTCATCCCAGAGACTAATTTTGTGTACTATCTCAAATTAAAGTAGAGGCTGTTCTGATATAATGCGATATTTCTGTTCCCGTACGATCCTGCGTTAAAAGAAGCTCGTGTAATAGCAGCACCATTTAAACCAACGAGGCCAGAAACACATAGCTAATACAGGTAAGGAAAGTTCGCGTTCTACAAATGGTCAAAATTCTTCAATTGCGTTAAAGCCAATTTGTGTTAAAGAAACGTGTTATAGCAGAACTGACTGTATATCTTTACTTCAGTGTAGAGGTCAAAACTACTTCAGATGTGATCTCCCCAAAATCTTGTACGATTGTAATAAGACTTCTTTAGATAGATACTATAGGCCAAACATCTTGCAATAATGACCAGTAATACATTTGATTTCTTCATGCTGTCTAATGAAACTTGTATATCAAAATCAATTACAAAATAAAAATTACAACTAATACATTATACTGAGAAATTCCTCTCACCTTACAAAGCTGAATAGCAAAAAGTACAGGAAGTCCTTAGGCACTTGTACCCCTGAACTGTTTCCTTTCCTAATTCACCTTCCTCTGTTACAGTTCCAAAAAGGAATAAATAGCATTTGAGACTTTACAATGCTTGCATTGTCTTTGCAATAAAGCATTAACTCAAATTGAGTTTTGCTTTCTCTTGCTGTCATCCTGGCAGATTTAAACCTTGGAGTCTAATTACTTCGAGTAATGCACTATTTTAATTCTCCTGCAAAAAAAAAATTGTGTGCAATTTTATGCAGTCAGATTTAGTAACTACATGGAAAGAATATACTGACTAATTTTATCCAATCCAGCTTGGTCCCAGAGGAAATGAGATCCCTTAATGGTATAACAGAAGTGTCTGTCTCTTTGGTAGGAAATCTTAGAGTCATAGGGTCATGTAATGGGCTAATTGACAACTACTGATACGTAACATGCCCTGGTAACTGCCAGTAGCTGGTTCCTAGTGATTGAGAGTGCTCTTAAGAGCCAGTGCAATATGCGTTTACTAGGGCATAACCTCTTCAGGTTGGGGGAACTGTTTATTATCTCACCACCACCCTGCCCTCGTCTTGCTCCACAATGAAATACTTGATAGGGTTTGGGGCAGTTGGTGAGCATTTGGAAACTCCAACAGGTTGTCTATCCTCTTGGTGATGTCAGTCTGACAACTAACAACAAAATACCAGGAGAGAAAAATCACAATGAAGTGTGCGGGTTTGTTTTGTTTAATGTTTATAGAAGATGTTGCAGAGGAATTTATATAAAATGGGAAATGTGGTCTCACCTGGGTGTGCTGGTTGGCAGTTGTATGTCAACATCTCCCAGAAACATATCCAACCAAACTTTTAATGGACTCAACCCTTTTCACCCCCTCCCCGTGACCCAATGGCTCTGCCTTTCCCTCCTGAGAGCATTCTTCCTCTAAGTATTGAATAAAAGTAAAAAAAACTTCGAAATCTGAAACAAACACAGAAATTGCTAGAGAAACTCAGCAGGTCTGGCAGAACCTGTGGAGAGAAAGAAACAGAGTTAACGTTTCAAGTCCAGTTTGACTCTCTCCAAAACTGAGTTAGAGAACTGGACACCTATAAAGTTGAGTGATGTCAGATTCGGAATGTTGACTGTTCCTCTGTCCACAGGTGCAGCCAGACCCGCTGAGTTTCTCCAGCATGCTCTGTGTTTGTTCCCTCTAAATGTCATCTCCCTCCACCACCATAGGTAAACAAAACAAGCAGTGGTTCATTCCTGAGAATGAAGACCTAAACCCAGTTGATATTGCAGAAGTCTACTGTGTGACTTCAGGGTGCATGTCCTGCCTTTACTAACATAGTAGCTGCAACACCAGAGACACCACAGGTAGCTGCCTGCAGCAAATAAAGCCGTCTCTATTATTGAACAATATGCAGACATTTTAATAGTACAGCACCGATTAAATGTGTTATTTTCAAAATTTTCTGTGCTATGCAACATCTTAATTGTTATAGGGTCTTATTGGGACAGTCATTGTAAAGGATTGTGGTTTTTAAGAAGAAAACTGTGCCCACAATCATCCTTTCTTGACTCTTCATTCCCTCTCTCCCAGTCAGTCATGCTCCATCCTTGACTACCTCTCCTAGTGAGTGAGAGGAGCAAGCCGGAGGGTAAAGAAGGAATGCAGAGGGCAGAGATATTAAGGGCAAGGAAGTGAGTGCGGTAAGCAGACCCAAATTCCGAATACTCGAGAAACTCAGTGGGTCAGGCAGCATCTATGGGGAGAGAGAGAACTGAGTTAACACTTTGAGTCTGCTATCTGTCTGTTGCCAGACCTGCTGAATTTCTACAGTGTTTTCAGTGCTTGTTTCAGATTTGTAGCATCCACAATATTCGTTTTGAAACAGGGATTACAAGTGAGTGGCAAGCTTTCAACGGATGGTTAAAGCTGGTAGTGTCCCACTCCAGTGATAGCAGGAGAATGGACCCGGAGAAGATGTTTGGTGCTGCTTTGCTCTAAGATGTCGATCCAGGCCATAGTTATATCCGAAATGGTTTTCAACCTGGTTGCTGAGGGCTGGATCACCCTGTGCTTAGAAGATCAAAGGTGTTCAGCAAATACTTGTCAGTAAATTTGTTCCAGAATTAAAATATGCTTTGCTAATAGATAAATGGTGCTATTACAGCTGAATTAAGATTAGATTAGATTACTTACAGTGTGGAAACAGGCCCTTCGGCCGAACAAGTCCACACCGACCCACCGAAGCGCAACCCACCCAGAGCCATTCCCATACAATTACCCCTTCACCTAACACTACGGGTAATTTAGCATGGCCAATTCACCTAACCTGCACATTTTTGGATTGTGGGAGGAAACCGGAGCACCCGGAGGAAACCCACGCAGACACTGAAAGAATGTGCAGACTCCACACAGTCAGTCGCCTGAGGCGGGAATTGAACCCGGGTCTCTGGCACTGTGAGGCAGCAGTGCTAACCACCATGCCACCCACTATTTACTCTTAGTAATTAACTCTTAGTAATTTTTCTAATTTCTTTTTTCTCTTAAGAATTTGTACTTAAGAACCTGTACCTAGTTACCTTTGTGCCTCAGTGTCAGTGGTGATGTGTAAACTTTTCACGGTACTCATGTGAGTATGTGTGACAATAAAACCAATTCTAACTGTAATTCTAAATAATAGCTCCTTGTCTGGTACAAATGTTTTTGCAAAGAAGTGTGTGTGTGTCTGTCTGTCTGTCGGTCGGTGGGTGTCTCTCTGTCTGTGTGTGTGTGTGTAAGAAAGAAGCCTCAATAAGCAGGCGCTGTAATTCTCCTTGTGATGGTTAATCGAGCAAACCAACACAGTATAATGGAATTTAAACCCTGCATCTGTGAGGGTCATCTTGCCACAGGAAAATGGTGTGACTATGGATGTCTTTTAACTTGGAATTCCACCTGTTAACAACAGGAAGGATTTAGATTTACAAAACCCACAGATGGGTTCAGAGGAATCCTGATGAAGGCAGTAAACACTGATCCTTCCTGATTCACAACATCAAACACAGCAAAGCCTACAGCTCACTGTTCCACTTGGTATAAACTGAAACCTCTGACGACTACTGATGTTGCAGTAATTTCATATATAGATGGAATCTGTGCTATGTTAGAATTCCATTTTTAAGACTGGTGCAAGGGAGTTAGAGTCATAGAGCCCTAGCATGGAGACAGGCCCTTTGGCCCAAGTTGCTCCCTGCCAAGCAAACACTTTGTTACTTTTATTGCCAAAACTATATTCCACTGCAGCTTCATAATGGCTCAATGTTCCATTGGATGCTGATGATTAAACAGGTGGAAGAGCAGTGGGTGACCTTCCACGAAGGACAGTACATGAACACTGCACCCTGTGCAGCAGCTAGTTTCTAACCAACCTGTTCAGAGATGATGATGCACATCTCTGCAGCAGGTGGGATCTGAACCCAGGCCTTCTGGCCCAGAGGTAGGAACCTTACCACTGCACCACAAGAGCACAACCTCGTCCAGTATCACTTCAGTACAGAGTAAAATTAGCTTTTGAAGTAGACTTCATTAATATATAGACATATTGACATATTCCTGTATTGTGAAATTTATTGCTCTCGGGTCTTTAACTTTGCCATCCCTGTGCTCCCTGAGATTACAGGACATCCTGGTGAGTACGTTGAGTGTTATCAGTAGCACAGTATGACTGTATCCACAATTAGCTAACTGTAAACTGCACATATTTGATGTTGGCCTTTCCAATATGATGTGGATGTACCAGCCCTTCCTATTCCAATTATTCTAACACCAGGCAGTTTTGTTTATCAGCATTTGGCCAAAACCCGCATTTAATTCATTCTGTTATTTTGTTTATAAAATTGCATAAACTCTATAGCACAGAGCTAGACCATTTGGCTCAACTGATCATCATCTTTGGTGTTTATGGTCCATGTTTGCCCACTCTCTGCCCATACATATTATGAGCAGATGTAGTCCATTCAGTCCACTCTGCCACTTGATCAGATCATGGTTGATCTGATTCTAATATCAACATCCTACATCATTTGCTTCAGCCACTCCATGATAAGTTCCTTAACTCCCTTCAGTCTGGGTCAACACATTTCTCCCGAATTCCACATTGAATTTGCTAATGACTACCTGTTATTTATAGCCCTTATTATGGACTCCCTATGAGTGGGAATATCTGTGCTGTTAAGCTTCTTCATAATTTTGGAGATCTCTACCAGGTCACTCTTCTGTGGTCAATTTTCCCATCATATCTCAGTTTCTTAGTGTTGTGCTGTGTGAAATCATACACATACTGTTTCTTGGACTGATCCAAAATGCTCATTGCTCATGGAGAGATGAGAGAGACAGAGGAGATAATGAGCACACACAACATACTGGTTGGGGAGAAGGGCTAGAAAATTGTTTTTGACAGATGAAGGAGGCAGGACAGTGGATGGGGGTTTGGCTGTGTAGAATTAAAATATTTTGTGTTTCTAACCAGCCTCAGCTGGACCATGAGAAATAGGGCTCTCTCTCCTGATGGTGGCCTTTGATAGTGTCAGGATATTGGAAACAGAACATTCTGTTGTTATAGTCCTAGCAGTTCTTGATGAAGGGAATACCCCAGTGTGTGGGTATTGTTATGGGTATAGACTGAATTTTCTCATTAATTTCTCAGTCCTGGGTTTTAAAATGCAAAAGGACAACTGAAGGAATTCAATTGATTCCATGAAGATTGATGGATTTTTTGCTTTTATGCAGGATTTGATGTACTTTGTACATAGTCTATTGTCTGTTCAGTGTTCCATGTGCTGCCAGTTCATCTCTACTGATGCAGCTGCCCAATGTGACAGTAATTTCCTCGTTGTCTCCCTGTGCTTGTTCCTTCCAACCCCATTGTGAAAGAGGCTCCTCATAGGAGACTAATGCAATTCTGCCAATGGGACTGACTATCCCCATGTATTTTTCTGGGGTGTTGCCAATGAGGGCTGAGTGATTTTTCAATCTTTTCCAGCTGGCTGACCTTCCGATGAAGGGGAGCTGGGGGCAAGTTTCCCTTATGCCTCCTGTTACAAAGAAAATTTCTCTACCGTAAACATGTTTACCATTTTGTTGCTTAGAGCACATCGAAAACAAAATTCTCCCCAGTGGTAGAGTGACTTATATGACAGCATGAAGATAAAGCAACACTCATTCTGACAAAGGACAAGATGACTTCCGATGTATTTGCTGGGACTGTTTTGTTTGTAATAATTGCATAAATCACTTTCTCTCACCATCCTGCCTTGGTGCAATATCTTCAATCATTCTTTCTTGCTTGGTTGAAAACCTGGAGCTCTCTCCCTAACAGCAATGTGACTGTACCTACACCAAATGGCCTGGATTGGTTCAAGAAGGCAGCTCACCACTGACTATTCCAGCGCAGTTAGGGATGGGCATTAAATGCTGGTCCAACCAGCAACACCCACATCTGTGTAAAATGGGCAACAAGTGCCAGTGACTAACATAAATGCTGGTTGCCAGCGCTTTGCATATTCTTTGGAATATGTTATATAGATCCTAACATGAGCCACTAAAGTGTATTTAGTGTCAAAGAGGTGTACAGCACAGAAACAGATCCTTTGGTCCAGTTCGTCCATGCCAACCAGATATTCTAAATTAATGTAGTCCCATTTGCCAACACTTGGCCCATATTCCTCTAAACCCTTCCTGTTCATATACCCATCCAGTGGGCTTTTAAATGTTGTAATTGTACCAGCCTCCACCACTTTCTCTGGCAGCTTGTTTCATACACACACTACCCTCTGCATGAAAAGGTTGCCCCTTGGGTCTCTTTTAAATATTTGCCTTCTCACTTGAAACCTACACCCTCTAGTTCTGGACTCCCCCACCCCAGGGAAAAATACCTTGTCTATTTATCCAATTGATGTCCCTCATGATTTTATAAACCTCCATATGCTCACCCCTCAGCCTCTGGCACTACAGGGAAAACAGTCCCAGCATTTTCAGCCACGGACTATAGCTCAAACCCTCCAATACTGGCAACATCCTTGTAACGTAAACTGTTTATCACTCTCACCATAATAGAATCTGGTTTGCAGATTGGCCTGAAATTATTTGTTAGTAATACTAATGAAATGTTGCAATGTGGGTTACACGGCAACCAATTTTTGCATAGCAGCCTCCTATAAACAGCAATTCGATGATGATGAGCTAAACTATTTCAGTTACGTTTCTTGAGAGATGCATTTTGGCTGCAAGAGAACTTTCTGCTCTTAGAGCAATCCCTCGGTTTAATTTGCCTTCACCTGAAGACCAGACAGCTCTTTTGCATAAACCTCTGACAAAGTAGCACTCCTTTCTTGAACCAGCAGCCTTCTGATTCAGAAGCTGGAGTGCTGCTCACAGACCTCGGGCTGGTCTTTCTTTCGGGTGTTAACCAGGAAGCTGTAAACAAGGCCAACTCTCAATGGTTTCGTATTGTGAAGACAATGTACGGGTGGCTGTGGGATTTCAGAACATCTCTTGTGACGTTGACCACCATGTATGGGGTGTTTCAGGTAGCTGGGGCCAACCTGAAAGATTAGATCAGAGAGACAGGTTTGTGCACAGTCAGATAATTTACACAGCCCAGGATATTATGGAGAGGTTTGAAATGGAGCTTTAGCTGATGGTTTAGTAAAAGCACTAAAATAACACTCATGCTTGGAAGAACAGTCCATCCATTCTGTCAGCATAACAGTTTGAAATGTTTAGCATGATACTTAATATCATTTCACAGTCTAATAATTATTTATGACATGATACTGCTCAGACACCTTTGTAGAGAACTTCCTGCTTATATGTACAAATACAAAGAAAGAGGGATAAATGTTTGTTTGAACTTTGTTCCCCCCCACTTTGAAATGCCAATATTTATTCAAGATCTGTATCCCTTCTCATTTGGTGGGGGGAGGAAACGCATGGGGATCAGACTGCTTTAAGTGTCTTTGCCTGAGCTGAATTTTAATATGGCCGTGTGCCCTGCTGAAGGGAGTGAAACACAATCCCTGAGGCAGCCCTTATCTGTCTCATCCAGGGATGTGGGAGCATTATCTCACGATGACAAATGACTAATCAATCTTTTGTGCACTGCCACATCTTCAGGATCAAAGAGAAGAAAGCTGTAGTCGATGCAGCAACGTTTCAGAAGCCATTTTCTTGTTTAAAAGAATACGTCTCTCCCCATCCTCAATTTCACAGCATTCCCATCAAACTGTGTTATTTAAATTAGAGAATGAATACCCCGGTCTTTTTCTTATATCAGTCAATCTGAAACGTACCGACAATTTCCTGACTTCAACCACAAGTCTTGGAATATTTTCCTGGCTTTCTAAAAAGAAAGGCAGGACTTCAGCAGGTGCTGAACATGAGGAGCCAGGTTAGCGGATAAGTAGCAGAATGCTGACTGATACGTACAAAGACTCATTTTGGGAGTTTACACTTAAATCTGAGAGACTGGGAGACCGTCTAATTGCATCTGTTTGTGATTTCTGAGTGATTGGGCACAGATTTCTCTGGCTGCAAGTGAGCAGTCAGGTGCTGAAATGTCTCGTTCTCCTCGCCTCTTCAATGGATGGGAAAGTCTAGAGAGTGGGACACAAGGTAGAACATTGGGAACACTCCTCAGACCAGACAGCCTTTATCGAGGGAAGACATCGAGGGGTTTAGGCTTTAGATATATGATTCCCCTGTCAATCAGAAAATAAGGGTGATACATGACACTTGTGATTGTCTTGCACAACAGATGATGAGATTTTTTTCCATCTCAATAGGGTGTTATCAGCAGTGGCATGGGCTAAGTTTTAATGGAAGTCACAATAGGAATAAAACCTTGCTTTGCAGCAATACAGATTTAATCCACTGGGAGACTGCCTGCAGCACAGAAAAGGCCCTTCAGCCCATCGGGTCTGCACCAGCCCATCTACTCGAATTGCACAAATGTAGGCAGTGCCAAAGACTTTCAGATCATGCTGCCAGTGTTCAGGTCTGGTGGGTGTTGTGGAGACAGGAACATGAGTTAACAAGCTGTTTTATTTAATTCATTCATGGCACGTGGGTGTCACTGACCAGGCCAGCAGTTTTTGCGCACCCCTTTTCACTCTTGAACTCACTGGGCCATTGCAGAGAGCAGGTAATATCACTCATATTGTCTGTGGGTCTGGGAGTCGTATATAGACCAGTCCAGGTAAGGATGGCAGATTTCCTCCCCTAAAGGATACTAACGAAGCAGGTGGGTTTTTAATGACTATCAACAATGGTCACATGATGACCATTACACTTTTTAAAAAATTCCAGATTCTACAGACTCCTAGATATTTACAGCACAGAAGGAGTCTACACTTTTGTGTCCCTACCAGCCAACAAAGATCTGAATAAGCTAATCCCATTTTCTAGCCAATGGCTCACAGCCCTTGAGGTTATGACAACCCAAGTGAATATGGAAATACTGCTTCAATGTTACAAAAGTGTCTGACTCAACCACCGCTTTCAGGCGGTTAGTTCCAGATTCCCACCACCTTCTGAGTAAAAAAATTCTCCTTAATTCTCCTCCTTGCATGTATCCCTTACCTTAAAGCTATGTACCTTGGACGTAATGTGCATTTAATGGCAGTTGCACACATACTTGCTGTCTCGCATTTCTCCTTTTAATGCTTTCCTTGACTTACTTCCAAGTTGTTTTCAGATCTGATAAATCCCTTTAATTTGGGGAAAAAATAGCTTCTCACGCTTGTGAAACAGTTTAGAGGCAAGGCAGGAATTTACAATCATTTGAAAATAAGATTTGATTAGAGCAATGCATTAGTGTGGAGTTTGTACCTCTCTTGTAAGTGACACCAGGAAATAGACCCATGTCCTGTAAATTGTTTATGCTCCCAAGATGGCGTGCATGTTTCCATCATGAAACTGAGCAGAAAGGATTTGTAAAGGGTCAGCCCCGTTATATCCCAAGGAAATGTCACCCTTGGTCTGTTTTAAGTAGGCAGATCTCAGTCAGGGAATGGTGACTGAGGATGAGGAAGGGATAAAAATCCATGAAATCTGGTGAATAAAGCAGCATCCATGGAGAGAGAGCAAGCTAATGTTCCAAGTCTAGGTGACTCTTCTTCAGAGCTCTGATGAAGAATTATCTAGACTTGAAATATTAGCTTGTTCTGTCTCAGTGGATGCTGCCTGACCCGCTGTGATTTCCAGCATTTTTTTGTTTTCAGTACAGATTCCAACATCTGCAGTGACATAAACATCCTTGAGTCTTACTCCCAAATGTTTCCTTACTGGAATCCTTCGTGTTTGGATGTTGTATGAACTAACATCACAGAGACCAGTATCCACTGCCAAATCACTCCTCGTTTACACATTCCTTGACTTTAGTACTGTCTCATTCCGAGTCAGGTACCAGAGTGTCAACATCTCTGACTTTCCCTTTTTTCTATATTAACCAGAACTCTCATTCTACGGGGTCCAGTTGGCTGACCTTGTTACAATCACTAAATTGCATCTGGCCTTCCCTTTGCTCAAATAACTTGTCAGTGTATCCTGCCAGTGAATAGTAGCCACTTTGCTGTGATACTGCCGTCACTCAATGTCAAGGGACCACTGTGTCAGCACAGAGTCAGCAAGGGAGAGGTGGGATGAGACGAAAGTGTATTTATGTGATGTGAAAAAAACAATGCTATTGTTTAATTCATTTCCATCCCTCATACATTCAGGCTCCCTTCCAACTATGTGGCTGCAGATAAATGCAAGAAGATTGTAATTCTCTAATGGTTAGGGTTATTTGAGGCCTTCTTTCCTAAGGAAAAACTCTGTGTATTCTCATGTATAGTTAGTACATGACTAGCACTGAAAACCAGCAAGAAAGTTGGAGGCAGAGTTTTGAGCTGCACTTGGCTCGATACACCTATATAGAGGGGAGGCAATGGGCTAGTGTATTACCAATGGATTGTTAGTCCAGAGACCCAGATAACATTCTGGGGATCCGGGTTCTATTCCCGCCACAGCAAATGGCGGAATTTGAATTCAGTAAAATATCTGGAATTAAGGGACTAACGATGACCGTGAGTCCATTGTCGATTGTCGCGAAATACCCATCTGGTTCACTAATGCCCTTTAGGGAAGGCAACTGCCATCCTTACCTGGCCTGTCCTACGTGAGACTCCTGATGCTCAGCATTGTGGTTAACTTTTAACTGCTCTCTGGGCAATTAGGGATGGGCAATAAATGCTGGCCCAGCCAGTGACACCCTCATCCCATGAATGGAAAAAGAAAAGCTGTATGGACCCCTTTTTTTTTCCCCACAGTGGGAGGATGTTGTAAGGTGATGGGGGAGTGGGTGAGGAGTGGAGATGATCTCCCCTCATTCTGAAAAGTAACAAAAATGCTCCTTCCTCATTAAAGTCGAGCTGCTGATTGTCTGTATTTGTTTGCTGCTTGAAAAGCCTTGATTGTCATTGTTCTGTTTTCTCGGGCTGTGGCAGTTATTGCTCTTTTGCTGTAGTTGTCTTCAGTAATTGGTGCTGCCACAGCCATTATGAGGCCTATGTGCAACAATTTCCATTTATACAGCACCTTTTTAACTGACTGCCTGAGGCAGAGATAAGGTAGATAGCCAACAGGTTTTCTCCTTTGTTAGGGGAGTCTAAAACTAGAGGGTATATGTGCAAGGTGAGAGGGGAGAGATACAATAGGATCCAGAGGGGCAATTCTTTCACACGGAGGGTGTCAAGTGTCTGGAATGGGCTGCCAGAGATAGTGGTGGAGGCGAGTACAGTTTCATTATTTATCAAATATTTGGGCAAGTACATGGATGGAATAGGTATGGAGGGATATGGACCAAACACAGGTAAATGGGACTAGTTTAATTGTGAAAATTGGGCAGCATGGACATGTTGGGCCAAAGGGCCTGCTTCTATCCTGTAAACCTCTATGACTGGGATAAAATATTCCAGGCCACTTCACTGGGGCAACATTAGGCAGCAAGTCATATAAAGTAACATGCTATTAGGAGAAAGTGAGGACTGTATTTGCTGGAGATCAGAGCTGAAAATGTGTTGCTGGAAAAGCGCAGCAGGTCAGGCAGCATCCAAGGAACAGGAGACTCGACTTTTCGTACATAAGCTCTTCTTCAGGAATGAAAAAAGTGTGTCCACCAGGCTAAGATAAAAGGTAGGGAGGAGGGACTTGGGGAGCAGCGTTGGAAATGCAATAGGTGGAAGGAGATCAAGGTGAGAGTGATAGGCCGGAGTGGGGTGAGGGCGGAGAGGTCAGGAAGAAGATTGCAGGTTAGGAAGGTGGTGCTGAGTTTGAGGGATTTGACTGAGACAAGGTGGGGGGAGGGGAAATGAGGAAACTGGAGAAATCTGAGTTCATCCCTTGTGGTTGGAGGGTTCCTAGGCGGAAGATGAGGCGCTCTTCCTCCAACCGTCGTGTTGCTATGGTCTGGCGATGGAGGAGTCCAAGGACCTGCATGTCTGGGACACCCGGACCAACCAACCCAACCACCCTGTGGCTCAACACTTCAACTCCCCCTCCCATTCCACCAAGGACATGCAGGTCCTTGGACTCCTCCATCGCCAGACCATAGCAACATGACGGTTGGAGGAAGAGCGCCTCATCTTCCGCCTAGGAACCCTCCAACCACAAGGGATGAACTCAGATTTCTCCAGTTTCCTCATTTCCCCTCCCCCCACCTTGTCTCAGTCAAATCCCTCAAACTCAGCACCGCCTTCCTAACCTGCAATCTTCTTCCTGACCTCTCTGCCCCCACCCCACTCCGGCCTATCACCCTCACCTTGACCTCCTTCCACCTATCGCATTTCCAGCGCCCCTCCCCCAAGTCCCTCCTCCCTACCTTTTATCTTAGCCTGCTGGACACACTTTCCTCATTCCTGAAGAAGGGCTTATGCCCGAAACGTCGATTCTCCTGCTCCTTGGATGCTGCCTGACCTGCTGCGCTTTTCCAGCAACACATTTTCAACATGCTATTAGGGTTGTTGATCAAAGGTTTGGTCAAGGAAGTATATTTTTTTCTAAAGAATGTCTTAAAGAGAAGGGGAAAGAGGATTCAGAAGTGATTTCCAGAGCTTGGGGCCCAGGGAATCAACAGCATGGCCGCCAATGAAAGAGGAGTTGAAATTGGGGAGGTTAATACAACCAGAATTTGAGGAGCACAGTGATCTCAGAGTTGTTGGCCTTCAGGAGGGAGCAGAAAGATTCTCACCCTGTAAGCTAAAGGTATCTAGGAAGTGTGGAAAGAATGCAGGATTATGGCATTGAGATAGAAGATCAACCATGATCATATTGAGTGGTAGCACAATCATGAAAAGCTGAATGACTTACTACTTCCAGTTTCTATACTATGAGTGAACCAGGTAGATTTCCTGACCAACAGGTGGCTGTAATGGTTATTTTGTTTGGTGCTTGGAAATATGTTCCTAAATTAGTTGAATTTGGTTTCATAACGTGATGATTCACTCAATAGGAGAAAGTGAGGACTGCAGATGCTGGAGAACAGAGCTGAAAATGTGTTGCTGAGAATTCTTCAGATGTACCCCATCAGATAAAACTTGAAGTGCCATCTAGATTATCTGTGAGGCAGTTATATTATGCTTGTAGGCAAATGCAAGATTTTCTTCTCTGAAATATAAAAAAGTAAATGTTTTATTTTCATTCTGTAAAACTTTTCTCAATTTTGAGTAATTGCCCACTTTTCCTCCCATCCAGTGGACCTTATTGTAATCCCGATTGTTTTGCCCAGCTTCTGATCACTCTCTTCCTTCAAGGGATATTGGGATAGTGTCTCAGTTATGCTTTCCCCAGTACCTAGCTGTGGATGAAAACCTTGCACCCCAAAATTGTGGGCACAGTCCAGACCACCATGAAAGCCAACCCCTCATCCACAGACTCCACCTACACTTCTCGTTGTCACAGAAAGGCTGCCAACATCATCGAAGGTAGGCAGGAGGCTTGAAGAACACAGCAGGCCAGGCAGCATCAGGAGATGGAGAAGTTGATGTTTCAGGTGTAACCCTTCTTCAGGACTCTGTTGAATTTTCCACCTCCTGATGCTGCCTGATCTGCTGTATTCTTTCAGCCTCCTGTCTGTCTATTTTGAATTCCAGCATCTGTAGTTTTTTTTTGTCTCTAACATCATCAAAGACCCCTCCCACCCTTGTAATGCTCTCTTCCAACTTCTTCCATTAGGCAGGAGATACAGAAGCTTGAACATGTGCACTAACAGGTTCAAGAGCAACTTCTTCCCCACTGCTATTAGTCTGCTGAATGGACCTCTCTTATGTCACATCTAATATTGATCTGGCTTTTGTGCACCTCCTGTGCAGCCATAACCTTGTATGCTTCGCTCTGTCTAAATGCCCCTATGATCTGTACGTCCTTGTATGTTTATGATCTGCTTGTACCATTCGCAAAACAAAACTTGCTACCATACTTGAATACATGTGACAACAATAAATCAAATCCCTCTGATACAGCAGCTTAGTGAAGCCAAATTGCTTCTGCTCTGTGTTAGCCAGCTTGGGTTGGCATGCACACCACTAATTCTGGTTTCATACCAATATTTGAAACTCTTGCATTGAAATTATTCTGGGTGGAAGCATTTTCCCAGTTAGCTTCAGTGGGTGGAATGTATGTTTACTTTTCACTGCCTACATATATCCCACACTTGTAAAGAACCAGTCATCTTTACAAAGAGATGCAAGCTTCCAAAATTAATTTCAAGATGTATTTAATGTTCTAGAGTGAGCAGGACCCCTGTAGAATACACATGGTATGGAACTAGAGATGGACCAAGTAGCATTCCTCAGCCTTGAGATTGTTTTAGTTTAAGTTATTGAGGCATGAGTTAGTTTTGGAAATGTTGTGAGTGAAAAATGGAAATGAAAATGTTTAGAAATTCATATTTACTGGAGGTTTGTTGGTGCCTTGTTGGTTCTTTAACAATCTAATGATTTATAATCCTGAATCTGTTATCCTGAATGTTTATTCTGGAAAACACTGCCTGATCTAAAAAGAACACTCTAGCTACCATATTTCAGATGTGAGGAAATCATATTATTCAGTTTGCTGTCTTCCATTCTCATTGCAAGACTTTTTAATCTGCATTTAGAAAACATATTTGTTTTCAAAAATGTCATTGTGTTTGTAAGAGTCAAATTTGAGGGAAGGGGCACACATTGATAGATGAGTGATTATTTATGGGTTAGTTAGGGAGGGGAGTGAGTTTTAAAATCATTGAGGAAAAAGTTGCACCTTGATCATTTTAACTCTCTCTCAGTCGTGCATGAATGAAATCTCTGGGGAGAATATTAGGGATCACAGTTCCAAATGTGCTTACTTTCAGCTGTGGCTTCTACTGGTCTCCTAACACGTCTAAATGGCCTTATTAAAATATTGATGAACCGTTTCAAAGGGTTTTCTATCTAAGTTTGAGTTAATTCCATAAAGGCAATACAAGAGATGGTGCTCCACCTTTTCGAGCATTCACAGGCATGCAGAGTCTGACAAAATAAATTGACGCATCTTATTGTTTACAGAGGCCACCTACTGGAAGACTTATGGTAATGGACATTCAGTTTAATAGATTCGATGTAAGATAATGAACAGTTTGCTTTCAAAGTGCACACAGAATAAGGAAATGATTCATCACCCCCTCAGTGAGGGAGAGAGTATAAGCTGGTGATTAACTATTTGATGTCTGGAAAGATTATCTTTTTCCATTGAAGCCTATTTTATTTTGTTTTGAGAGCAAGCATCTGAGGACCAACGTGACTCATTCAGCAATTGAACTTCAACTAGGTTAGTGGAACGAGAGGCAGGAACAGGGTAGTGAGAGCATTTATTTGGTTTTTTTGTTGTAATGTCATAGAATCATAGTATTGTTACAGCACAGAAGGCCCTTTGTGTCTTTACTAGCTCTCTGAACAAGGATCATGGTTCCGTTCGCCTCACCTTTCACTGTAACCTTGTAGATTGTTAATATTTAAATAATCATCTGATATCTTCTTGAATATCTTAATTGTACCTGTCTCCACCACACTCCAAGGCAGTGCATTCCACACCCGAGCCTCTTAGAATCATAAAGATGTACAGCACGGAAACAGATCCTTTAGTCTGACTCGTCCATGCCGACCAGATATGCTAACCTAATCTAGTCCCATTTGCCAGTTTTTGGCCTATATCCCTCTGAGCCCTTCCTATTCATATACCCATCCAAATGCCTTTTAATTGTTGTGATTGTACCAACCTCCAGCACTTCCTCTGGCAGCTCATTCCATACACACACACCACCCCTTGCATGAAAAAGATGCCCCTTAGGTCCCTCTTAAATTTTTCCCCTCTCACCTTAAACCAATGCCCTCTAGTTCTGGACTCCCCCACCCTGAGGAAAATACCTTGTCTATTTATCCTACCCATACCCCTCATGATCTTATAAACCTCTATAAGGCCACCCCTTACCATCTGACACTCCGGGGAAAACAGCCCCAACCTATTCAGCATTTTCCTACTGCTCAAACCCTCCAACCCTGGCAAGATCCTTGTAAATCTTTTCTGAACCCTTTCAAGTTTCACAACAAGTTGCTGTATGAAAATGATTTTTTCTCACATCCAATTTGCTTCTTTGCAAAATTGTTTTGTATCTCAGCCCTCTCGTTCTTGATCCTTTTTATGGTGGAAATGGCTTCTCCTTGTCTGTTTTGTATTTCGAAACTCTATCAAATCACATCTTAGTTTTATCTTCCTCCTCTTAAAGGGAAACCGTCCTAACTTAGAGAATCACGGATTCATTCTCTCTAATCTTTCCTCATAACTGCAATTTCTTGTAAAACTCTTTCTCACTCTCTGCAAAGTGTTCACATCCTTCCTAAAGTGTGACGCCCAGTAGTGGACACAATACTCTGGCTGAAGTTGAATCAGTGTTTTATTTTTACACAGTTCAGGACCTCCTTGCTGTTGTACTGTAAAGTCTAAGATACCATATGGGCGGCATGGTGGCACAGTGGTTAGCACTGCTGCCTCACAGCGCCAGAGACCTGGGTTCAATTCCCGCCTCAGGCGACTGACTGTGTGGAGTCTGCACATTCTCCCCGTGTCTGCATGGGTTTCCTCCGGGTGCTCCGGTTTCCTCCCACAGTCCAAAGATGTGCAGGTTAGGTGAATTGGCCATGCTAAATTGCCCGTAGTGTTAGGTAAGGGGTAAATGTAGGGGTATGGGTGGGTTGCGCTTCGGCGGGGCGGTATGGACTTTTTGGGCCGAAGGGCCTGTTTCCACACTGTAAGTAATCTAATCTAATCTAATCTAATATGCTTGATTAACTGTTCAATCTACCTGCCCTGCTGCGGCCAGCTCTCTCTTGCTCCTGTGCGCACTGTGTTTAGGGCCTTGCTGTTTATTTTGTCCTGTATTTCCATGTTCTTTCTGCTGGATGTATCACCTCACACTTCTCCACATTGAACTTCATTTGCCACCTGTCTGCCCACTCCACCAACCTGTTAATTTCTTTTGTGGTTTTGCACAATTTACAATAAACAGTATCATGCTTCTATCTGACACTGATTTTTCCACCTCCACTTGACCACACCCCATTCCGAAAACTTGCTCCCAGTTTTCTGGGAGATCCATTGCCGTCCTTCCCTAAGACAGGAATCTTAAACTGAATATGCTGTGAGATTGAAGCATATAATTTTGATTTTGCACACCCTAGCGTTCTATTTTCTCTGAACAGAAGATCTGCAACTGTTCTCAATGATACTTAACATCTTTCTTTTTGTACTTGAAGTGTGGAAAAGTGACATTTATGACCTATTCTAACTTGCCTCCAGGAGCTGTGAATGGTCCAGTGCAGATCTTATGGTGAGGGTGCTCCCAAATACAGAGGAACCTCGATTTATTGAATTTTGGATTACCCGGCAAGATCGCAAGGACCTGATGCTTGGCTAAACTATGTTATCCAGCATTTAATTATCTGAACAAATTACTGCCCGCCCATGTCGTTCGGATAGTCAAGGTTCCTCTTGCTTGAAAAACAAATTAAAATTGTCGAGTCCACCTTTGCTGTGGAGATGACAGAACTGTGGAGCTCCATCAGTGTGAGCTTAATGAACAGCAGTGGTGGATGGCTGTCTGAACATTGCTGCATAGGTAGGGAATGCAGACCCTGAATCCAGTGCACAATTCTGGATGGTGCTATGCTACTTCATTGTTGTTGCAGCTGCACCCATCATTGCAAGTACTGCATATTGTCTGCTTTGCTCCTTACAGATGTTGGGTACACTTTGTGTGCTCAAAAACAGTTTTGTGAATGACTAAAAAAAATTAGTTCAGGATAGATTTAAGAGTTAGATGGAGTGAGACCTGTTAAGTGTTTGGTCTTTTTGCAAGTGTATAGCGCTGCTTCGGTTGCCCACTCAGGTTTATATAGCTGAAGCGGTAAATGCTAGCCAATGTTAGCCATGGGCATCACGGTGACTAAGTGGTTAGCACTGCTGCCTCACAGTGCCAGGGCCTCGGGTGTGATTCCAGCTTCGGGCGACTGTCTGTGTGGAGTTTGCTCATTCTCCCCATGCCTGCATGGGTTTTCTCTAGGTGCTTTGGTTTCCTCCCACAGTCCAAAGATGTGTAGGTTAGCTGGATTGGCCATGGTACATTGCCCATAGTGTCCAGAGATATGCAGTCAGCTGGGTTAGCCATGGGAAATGCAGGGTTACAGAGCTAGGGTAGGATGTTGTTCAAAGGGTTGGTGTGGACTGGATGGGCCAAGTGACCTGTTTCCATGATGTAGGGATTCTCTGATTCTGCGGGTAGCATATTCGGGTATGAGTCAGACAGTCATTGCTTCAAGTCCCACATAAAAGACTTAAGCACAGAATTCAAAGTTGCCAGTGCAATACCATGGGAGATAACTTTGTTTAAGATGCTGTTTCTTCATACAACAAAAGCCCCCTTCCTTCCATCAGATGGTCATAGAAGATCCTATGACACTATTTAAAGAAGAGTGGTTGGGTTCCTCCCAGTGGTCTTATCAATATTTAATCTTTAATCAACATCACTAAACATGTTCTCACATTTTGCAGTTAGAGTTGCTGTGCGTAAATTGGTTGTGACATTTCCAAAGGTACAACTGTGTGCTGATTTCAAACACTGCTTCGTTGGCTAGAAAGCACTTTGAGGAGGTGCAAGGCACTATATAAATGGAGTCACTATTGATGAGCTCAGAAGTCAATTAGATTTGTGAGAACTGACTCTATTTGGGATTCCATCTTTCTATCGATAATTCCCTGACCCATCAGGTAACAAGGTTGTGTTAAGATAGTGGCACAGGTCATCCATGTGACTGCAAAATGAGCTATCTAAATAATGAACTGAATAGTCAAGGGTGGTTGTGGCTGTCTTTAGTGATATTGGCCAAAGATCATTGTGTTGGATGCATGAGACCTCATGCACTTTTTGCTTTTCACTACTAGCAAGGCTCTGCTGTTGTTGGTTATAATTAGACACTGCCGTCTTGGGTTAGAGGAAAGAATAGGGAATGAATAACTATTCCTGTTTGTTTTTGGTTGATTTGTACTGAAACATGCGTGTCAGGATGAGATCCTGTCAATAGTCTATTGAAGACTGTTTTGTGCATCTTGTCCACTTGAGGCTACCATATGTACATGTATCAGCAGAGGGAGTCTCTTAGGCAGGATAATAATGGGTCCATTTTTAACAACTGGTTCAGTTCTCATTCTAAATGTCCCTTGCTGAATATAGAAATTGTTTCTGTCCTGAGAGCTTCACACTTTCCAGCTCACATAGCCAATGGTGGCATCATGAAGATGTTAAGACTGGACAGTCAAAACCTACTCAAAGAAGTAGATTTCAAGGAACATCTGGAAGGACGAGGAACGAGATGATGAGGCTTTATTGGCAGGCCCTGAGTGATGGACACTTTGCTAGAGTAGTTAAGCTCACAGCTCTCACAGGGTTGTCGAGCTGTAAGAAATCAGAGACAGAGCAATGAGCAACTTTGGATCCCTCATCTCAAGAAAAATATACTGCGTTGGAGGGAATCCAGAGAAGGTGCCCTTAGCTGAAACCAGATATGGAAGGACTGTCTTATAAGGAGAGGTTGAGTAGGTTGGGCCTGTACTCTTTGGAATTTAAAAGAATGAAGGGTGACCTTATTGATTCTTAGAGGACTTGGTAGAGTAGATGCAGAAACGTTGTTTCTTCTTATGGGAGAGTGTAGGACCAGAAAGCACAATCTCAGAACAAGAGGTAAACACAAAGCTGGACCAACAAATGACAATGAGAAGAGGGTCAGTTAATACAGGACTGAAGGTGTTCTATCTGAATGCACGCAGTATAAGGAATAAGGTAAATGAGCATTTTGGCGCAGATCAAAATTGGCAAGTATGATGTGGTGGGCATCACGGAGACGTGGCTGCAAGGGCATCAGGATTGGGAGACAGACGCTTTTGATCAAGGTTGACAGGGAAATGGCAAGAAAGTAGAGTTGAGGAGTATCAGATCAACCGTGATCTCATTGATTGGTAGAACAGACTTGATGGGCTGAATGGCCTACTTCTGCTTTTACACCTTAGGGGCTGCACAAGGCATGATGGGAGGGAACCTGAAAACAAGAAGGCGCAGTTCAAAATGGAGGCACTGCCAGCCTGGAAACTGGTGAAGGTCAGCAAGCAGATGGGTGGTGGATAGTGTGAGGGAGGATCGGTGCAGCGGTGCTTTGACTGTGCTCAAATAACCAGCCCTTTCCAGGTTCAAAGAGCTATAGGATAGGTTCCAGACAAATCTCCTCACTAACCTTATTCCGCTATGATTACAAAATCATTGCATTCCCAGCAAAGTAATATATATTTAGCCCCCAGGTCGTCTTTGACCTGAAGTTTGAAAGTAATTTATATCTGGAAAATAACAGGTGCTATTGAAGAACATGCCACAAGGGAGTGCAGATTTCTCAGCACCCGTCACTGCTGACGGCTGCACAAAACATGTCCCCTGGTGTCCCCTGGTGAGACAGATGGCCTTCATTATAATTGCAGTGAGGAGCATATTTCTTCCAAAACACAACACAGTAGCTGATTTGGCTGCCCGTTGATGTGATGTACTGTGTGTGAAGCCCTTCAAATCAGCCAGACAGCCACAGACGCGCTTAGCCGCAAGCTCTGCTCACCTTCTGTCCAAAGCGTTTTACGTCTCATAGGTGTATTTGGCCTCTGTCCAATAAGAAGTACCACAGATCATTTCAGAGATGCTTAAGCAGGATGGGACACCATTTACAGCTAAGAGCGACATCTTATTGCAGGCCACCTTACGTATATACTTTCTGAAATTGTTTATAGGGCTAACAACACCATTTTGAAAGATTAATGTCAGGGGAAATGTAGTCATGAAGATGCTGTTTTGGAGCAGGAATGTGGCTAAGTTAGACATTAGGGTACTTCTGTAAGGCATAAGTGTTTGGTACTGAAGAAAAAGCAACTGCATGGACATATTCTTTGCCATCTTTTCAGTAAATATTTGTCTGCAGTAAACAGGTGCAGAATCTTTAAATATCTTTAAGGCAGAGATAAGTAGATTTTTGATGGGGGGTATGCAGGAATATGGAGCTGAGCTTGATATCAGATCAGCCTCATCCTGGTTGAGCAGGCTGAGGGGCCTAGTGTTGTTCCTTGTTTGTATGTTCATAAATTCTGGATTAGTGGTGCTTGAAGAGCACAGCATTTCAGGCAGCATCCGAGGAGACTGCTGTGCTCTTCCTGCTCCACTAATCCAGAATCTGGTTTCCAGCATCTGCAGTCATTGTTTTTACCTGTATGTTCATAAACCTGACCAGTTGCAGCCTTCATCAATGTATGTCATCTGCATTAGACACTCAATGCTGTACCTCTCTAGTCGTCGCACTTCTGACCTGCTGTCTGATGATTTCTCCTGGTGAATGTGTGTCTGTGTTCATAGGATCACAGAATCCCTACAGTATGGAATCAGTCCATTTGAGCCGTTGAGTCCACACTGACCATCTGAAGAGCATCCCACCCAGACCCACCCTCCTACCCTGTCGCTGTAACCCTGCATTTCCCATGGCCAGTCCACCTTGCCTGCATATCCCTGGACACAATGGGGCAATTTAGCATGGCCAATCCACCTTGACTGCATATCCCTGGACACCATGGGGCAATTTAGCATGGACAATCCACCTATCTTGTATATTCCTGGATATTATAGGGAATTTAGAATGGCCAGTCCACTTAACCTGCACACCTTTGGACTGTGGGAGGAAACTAGAGCCCCTGGAGAAAACCCACATCGACACAGGAAGAATGTGCAAACTCCACATAGACAGTTGCCCAAGAGTGGAGTTGTACCTGGGTCCGTGGCACTGTGAAGCAGCATTGCTAACCACTGAGCCACTGTGCTGCCTGTGTTGGTGAATGAGGAGTAAAAGCTGCGTTTCTCCACCCAGCTAACAGTCGAAAGACATTCCTGGTCAAGGCTAATATGAGGATGCTGACTGATGCATATTTCTATTCAAATCCCAGGAAGTGCAATGGAGATGAAGACTTTGGGAGGGACATCCTACTCATTACAGAGGGCTTTTTTAACCGTGAAAATGTAGTTATGTCTTTTTCTCTTCTGGCTGTTCTTGGCTACTCACATCTTTACCAGTGCGTCTCACAGTCTACCCACAGATCATGTACATGTGGAAAAACTATAGAAACTTTCAAAGCAAGCGCCAAAGCCATGGAATTTTATGAATCTCAGGGATGAGACATCCCAGATTCCAGTTGGAATTCCAATCTTTTCCAAAGTTTTCCCGACATCTGCCTCTCTCTTTCCACAATTGTTTGCTTCCCTTCCTGTAGTAGTACAGGTAAATCAGCTGATAACCCCATAAACACCTTTCACTTAATGCTGAAATTCTCCAAAACAACAACATATGTTAGTGTGAAATTGAAATTATTGTGTTACTGATGCACCATTCCAAGCTCATGTAATGCACCAGAGCTCAGGGCGCATTGAAAAAAAAAGATGACAAAATATTTTGATTTGGCTGTGAAAAAGTTATGTAATTTTATTATACAGGGACCATGCACACCAAAATAACCCGTATGTACAGAACATTTGAAACTGTTCTTTACCAACGATTTTTATTTTATTCATGGTATGTGGGTGTCATTGGCCAGGGCAGCATTTATTCCCCATCCCTAATTGCTCAGAGGGCAGTTAAGAATCAGCTGCATTGCTGTGGGTCTGGAGTCACATGTCCTTACCTGGTCTCACCGGCAGTTTTCTTCCCAAAAGGACATTAGGGAACCTGATGGTTTTCCAAATGGCCATTATTAGAAGGTCTTTTCCCTGGGGTGGGCACGTCCAAAACTAGAGGGCATAGTTTTGAGGTGAGAGGAAAAAGGTTTAAAAGGGACTAAGAGGCAACATTTTCATGCAGAGGGTGCCAGAGGAAGTGATTGAGACTGGTACAATTACTATATTTAAAAGGCACCTGGATGGGTATATGAATAGGAAGGATTTAGAGGGATATGGGCCAAGTGCTGGCAAATGGGACCAGGTCAGATTGGGGTGTCTGGTTGACGTGAGCAAGTTGAACCAAAGAGTCTGTTTCTGTGCTGTGTGACACTTAATTCCAGGTATTTTTCCATTGAATTCAAGTTCTACCATCTGCCATGGCAGGATTTAATCCCAAATTTGCAGAATATTAGCTGGGTCTCGAGATCAATTATCTAGCAATGATATTACAAGGCCATCACCTCCATCTATAATAAAACAAATGATGTTTGGTTCTCTGAATGTGCTGGTTAGATCAAAGATCTTTCCCATCCAAACTTGTAGTCAAAGTGATGATTGGTTTTCTCCTTGAGGTGTTATTGTCCCTATAGTGACAGTGAAATATATACAGTGCCTTGAGCATTATAAACTGTCCCAAAGGTGCTTATATAGGCCATTACAAATTGTAGATAAAAATCACACAACAACAGCTTATAGTCCACCAGGTTTATTTGGAAGCACTAGCTTTCTGAGCGCTGCTCATTCATCAGGTGGTTGTGGAGCACGACTATACGATACAGAATTTATAACAAAAGAATACAGTGTCATGTAACTGTAACGATATATTGAACAAACCTAGATTATTAAATTTTTATCATTTAGAATGGGTTGCAGGTTTCGGTTCGTTAATATGTAAATCCCAGAACTCCTTTTAAGTCACATTCTTGAGATAACTTAAGGTTTTATGAAAAAACGTGACATCTCAGCTTAGACAATGCATTAAAGGTGTGAGGTTAGAACCCGTCCAACACCAGCTCCTCCACATCAGATTATAATGAGACGTTGAAACATAGTGATATTTGGGCAGATGATCAAAGGTTTGATTTAAACCACTAGCTTTCAAGAGCATGTTGAAGGAAGAAAGAAAGACAGACAGAGAGTCAGAGAGGTTGAGGGAGAGCTTGGGGCCCAGATAACTAGAGGCAGGCTCGGAAATGTCTCTGAGGCAGGGCAGATTGGGATGATTGTCCCGGGCCCGTGCTGGGACCTTTGACACCCAGGAGGACCCAGACTCCAGGGAGGGTGTTGCCCTTTGAATTGGTGAAAGTGGCACCGTGTCGGTGGAAAGGTTGGAGAGGCATGGCAGGGGGAAGCACGCAATAAAATTGCCACAGAGAAACAATGTTTTAGGGGGCACACGAGCCCCCCCCACCAAAATACGATGTTTCTGGCCGCAGTCCCCACTGGCAGAATGATTTGAAATCTTGACGCTCAGGAGACCAGGTATAGAGGAGTGCAGGGATCTTGGAGAGTTGTGGGGCTGGAGAGGGATTACAGAAACAGGGAAAGGTGAGCCAATGGAGAGACTTGGAAAAACAAAGATGCTAATTTTAAAATGAAGGGGTACTTGATCAAGAGCGAATGTATGACAATGAGGACAAGTGTGAAGGGGGAGCAAGACTTACTGCAACTAAAAGCGTGGGCACTAGAGTTTTGGATAACTTCAAGTTTATTAGAAAATGAGAGACCAAATCGTTGGAATAGTACATTGAAATAGATATAGTCATAGAGATGTACAGTATGGAAACAGACCCTTCAGTCCAACTCATCCATGCTGACCAGCTATCCTAAATTAATCCAGTCCCATTTGTCAGCATTTGACCCATATCCCTCTTACGTTTAGAAGATGACAAAGATACAGATGAAGGTTTCCACAGCTGGTGAGCTGACGCAGAGGCAAAGGCAGCTGTATTCATAGTGACTGATTTGTTTTCCAATGCAGCCAGGGGGCATTAAATGTGAACCATGCAGTGAGAGACCAGATTCATATGCAGGTAAATAGCTAGAAATGGCAATTTCCCTTCCTGAAGGACATTAGCAAAGCACTCTGGTTGTATGACAATGTTGTAGTTCTCATGCTAATAGCTCCTTTGCCAGTTCGATTTAATGAATTTAATTTTGGAACTAAGATTTGAACTCCTGACCTTTGGATTGCTAGTCCATTACCATGATTACTACGCTGCTATAACCTGTTTCTGAACCAGATCAAGTACAGTGAGATTAATGTTAGTAGGATTACTTTTGTACTAGTGAGCCCTCAGCCTTTGGCATGTATTTTGCAATAAAATAGATACTGCAGCCTTGACATGGTGTGCCTGTAAATCTTTCTCATTTGATCAATTTTCAGGAGGTACCATTTCCACTGATGACATTTGCCGTTTGTGCTGATATAGACTGCACAAGCCCTGCAATGACCCATCTGTTAATTCATGTCTTTATATTTTAAAGAAATTTCACTCCTGTCTCTGAGCTTTCGGTGTGTAATTCTCTCTCTTGTTTCTTTGACCTGCAGATCACCAGAAACTTGAGCGTGAAGCAAGAATCTGTAGGCTGCTGAAGCATCCCAATATCGGTACGTCATTTCGAAAGACCATGGTGCTCTGTTGTTTCATTAATAGTGGCCGGGAGTGGTTTGGAGTCAGGATGTGGGATTCATGGAGTAAAAAGGAAGGGAGGGTACTCAATATTGCTTTGTTATGGATCCCAGGAGGCCACTCTCATGTCTTTCCCTGCGGTCATGGCAGCCTGTATTTGCTCTTAGTCTGGATGAGCTCTTTCTTCCTGTGTGTAGATTATGTTTTGACCCTTTTCTTCCTTCAACCACTCCGACCGCATCATGTACACTAACTGACACACACAGGCACACACTTGCAAAAATGCATACAAACACACAAATTCATGTAAAGGTGCACACAAATACATGTACAAAAGACATGCAGACATAAGCACATGTACAAGATATCGGTGAGGTCACATTATGAGGCCCAACCACATCACGCACGTTGACTGACAACACACAGGTACATGTGTGCACACAGACACATGCGCGCACGCGCACACACACAGGCACACACTTGCATAGATGCACACGTGTACACAGACACAAAGATGCATACAGACAAACACACAAATTCACATGGATAGATGCACACAAATACATGTACAAAGGACATGCAGACATAAGCACATATATAAGACATTGGTGAGGCCACATTTGGAGTACTACGTGCAATTCTGGTCATCTTGCTATAGGAAGGATGTTATTAAACTGGAAAGAGTGCAAAAATGATTTTCAAGGAAGTTACCAAGACTGGAAAATATGAGTTATAAGGAGAGGCTGGACCTTTTTGCCCTGGAGCAAAGGAGGCTGCAGGTGACCTTATAGTTTTATAAAATTACGAGTGGTATAGATAAGGTGAATAGCCAAGTACGTTTCCCCAGGGTAGGGGAGTTCAAAACTAGAGGGTGTAGGTTTAAGGTGAGAGGGAAAAGATTTAAAAGGGATGTGAGGGGCAATATTTTCATACACAGGTGGTGTATATATGCCACAAGCTGCTGGAGAAAGAGGTAGAGTAGTTACATTTACAAAATTTAACAGGTACATGGATAGGAAAAGTTAAGAGGGATATTTAAACTGGTTAGATTAGATTCCCTACTGTATGGAAATGAACGCTTCAGCCCAGCAAGTCCACACCAACCCACCGAAGAGTAACTCACCCAGACCCATTCCCTTTCCCTATATTTGCCCCTGACTATGGGCTATTTAGCATGGCCATTTCACCTAACTAGCACATCTTTGGATTTGAGAGGAAACCGGAGCACCCGGAGGAAACCTATGCGGACACAGGGAGAATGTGCAAACTCCACACAGACAGTCACCCGATAGTTGGCTGCGTCACATCTTGTTTGGGGAAACTGTCCCTGACATTAATTGGAGAGGCTGAAGTGGATGAGGAAATTGATATTTAAATGGGAACTCACTTCTCTTTAATCATATTCCAGGAAATACACTTTGTGACTGTTTCATTGTGTTTTCAAAAGAAGCATTGGAATAAAGCCAGCCAATGGTAGGTTTCTGAGTGGTCACAAATGTTCTTTTACTTCAACAGTGTCTGAATTTATTTTTATTTGTCAGACTGATCTTAACATGGACAATACAAATTAATTGCTGAACTCCGAAGCCAGATTTCAACCTTGAGACAATCCATAAGTGGCACCAAGGCAATCTAGTAATATACAGGTTGGGTCAAGAAAACCATTTTAGAACATAGAACGTTACAGCGTGGTACAGGCCCTTCGGCCCTTGATGTTGCGCCGACCTGTGGAACCAATCTGAAGCCCATCTAACTGACACTATTCCATTTTCATCCATATGTTCATTCAATGACCATTTAAATGCCCTTAAAGTTTTTACCTACCTTAAAGTTGGTGAGTCTACTGCTGTTGCAGGCAGTGCGTTCCACGCCCCTACTACTCTCTGAGTAAAGAAACTACCTCTGACATCTGTCTTATATCTATCACCCCTCAATTTAAAGCTATGTCCCCCTATGCTAGTTGTCACCATCTAAGGAAAAAGGCTGTAACTGTTTTAACATTTAAAAAAAAAAATCTGTTGTTGCACTTTCCAATAATTTTTCAAGTAAACAGCTGTGCTGGATCAGTTCCAGTGATGAATAATTGGCCAAGAAAGAAACCAAAAGAGGATCTGTTTGTCCAGGATGTTGCCTGGGTTGGAGTATATTACCTATATGGAGAGATTAGATAAACTTGGGTTGTTTGTTTTTTGCTCAAGCGAGGGACACTGAGGAGTGACCTGATAGAAGTCTATAAAATTATGAGAGGCAAAGATAGAATAAGCATTTAGAGTCTTTTTTTTTTACCCCCCAAGGTGAAAATGTCAAATACCAGAGAGCATTTGTTTAAGGTGGGAGGTGAGAAGTTTAAAGGAGATGTGCAAGGAAAGTTTTGTTTTACACAGAGGGAGGTAGGTGCCTGGTTGCGCTGCAAGGGAAGGTGGTAGAATGCGCTGCAAGGGAAGGTGGTAGAAGGTGATAGAATGCGCTGCAAGGGAAGGTGGTAGAAGCAATGTTTAAGAGGTCTTTAAATAGACACATGGGCAGGCAGAGAATTGAGGGGTCTGGACCATGTATAAGCAGATGAGTTTTGGTACGAATGGCATTATGATCAGCACAGACAGGATGGGCTGAAGGGCCTGTTCCTGGGTTCTAATGTTCTATGTCCTGGTAGCGTTGTCCATCAGCAAACGAACCATTACTTCAAGGAATATGAAGACAGTTGCAGAGTTTCTTCCCTCCTTGTTCTGAAGAAGAGTCATATCTGACTCAAAACATTGGCTTTTTCTCTCCACAGATCCTGCAGATATGCTGAGTTTCTTCAGCATTTTCTGTTTTATTTTCTCCCCAAGTTTTGTGAGTGTTGGTGAGGGTTGTGGGTGTGAAACAGTGACAGTGAGACTGTTTCACTGTGAGGGACACAGGAAGATGTGGCTCGGGGCAGGTGTGTAGGGGAAGCAAATCATTGCAAGGTCAGACTGTTGGTACCGGGGTGATCCATGTAAGTGTCCTGGAGCATGCCGGAGGAATATTGCTGGAAGATTGAGGAGAGGTGGCTAGAGAAGAAGGGAGAACTTTAAACATGCGTCCAGACAAAGAAGAGTAGTTTGCTAAGGTTAATTAGTTAATGCCAAATTAGTTAATGCACGAAAGTGCTAATGAAAATTGCCAAGCTAAGTCAAAGATCTTACATTTCACTAGATAAAGAAGGTATGCTGCACTCTACTTGTCTCAAGGGTGTAAATGCATGGCCAAAGTGTGGATCTTTTTGTTCTGCTATTGAAATGGAACATGATATTTGAACACAGGGATGGCACAAAGATCATGAAGCAAGGTTTCTGTTTTCCACTGGCATCAGGTCACTAAAAACAGGAAAGGAAATCCAGACAAATGAGCTATTAACCCTATATACATGGAATGACTGGTGTGGGTTACATTGGGCTGAGGAATTTCTTTGTCTGACTCCTCTCTGTTCCCTATCTCCACCAAATATATTCGCGTGAGACTCCATTCAATTGCTCCAGCTGCCCTCCCTCACTCATCAGGACAACTCGCAAGAATAGCAATCCAACAGTTCAGTTGCATGAGACGAGTGTGCTGTTTGATTGGTGAATAAGTGGACTCTGATTGGTAGAGGCACTGCCATAGAGAATGCACCAGTTAATGGCCAGGTTTACAGTGTGGTGCACTGGAAGTGACAGAGTTCAGTACTTGGTGCTGGCATGATTCCAATTCTGGAGGCTGTACATCCCAATGACTGTCAGATCATACCACACAACACACTCCATTGACCATTCTCAATCAACCCATGCTTGCAAGCCTCAGAAGGTATATCTGCCATTAGATGCGATTCCTCTACTGTAAATCATTCATTAAATAATCTGGACTGTGCTGCGACTTACACTGGAAACCAGTTTAAGGTCATCATTTGGCTTGCAGTGTGATGTATTTGTGCATGCTAGAAGCTACATGGATAAACAAACAGGACCCCATTTATATCGGTGAATTTGTACAAACATTGCACCTTTTTCATAAAAAAAGACAACAGCCAATTGCCGCTGCATCCCCATGACCAATTCAAACTACCTGTCTTGCCCGAAAATGAAGATTGACAGTTAACTGTTCTTGCTGCATATCCATGGCAAAGGCAGCACATCCATTTGGTATCCTCCTCTCATTCTGTATAAAATGATGCACCATTTTCAAGTCTACTTTTTGCGTCCTAGTCCTGATGAGTGCAAGACGGAAAGCTAGGAATTATTGGGGAGACATCAACCTAGTGGTATTATTGCTGGACTGTTAACCCAGAGAGCCAGGTGATGTTCTGGGGATGTGGGTTTGAATCTGGCCATGGATTGATGAAATTTGAATTCATTGAAAATCTAGAATTAAGAGTCTAACGATGACCATGAAATTGTTGTTGATTGTCGAGAAAACCCGTCTGGTTTACTAATGCCCTTTAGGGAAGGAAGCTGCCATCCTTACCTGGTCTAGACTATATGTGACTCCAGACCCACAGCAATGTGGTTGACTCTTAACTATCCTCTGGACAACTAGAAATAGGCAATAAATGCTGTCCTAGCCAAAGATGCCCACATCACGTTAATGAATTAAAGAAAAGACTACTTTCAGCAATGATATTTCAAAAACACAAGTGCAAACTATTATTTGCATAATGTTAAAAGTCAGAGAAAGCCAAATAACTTCACATTGAAGGGAAAACCCTCAGTTTGGCATTTTGAAGAATATGAGGCATTGAAATGGCAAGTGCAAGTAAAGCAATGAGTGGCACCCCTTGATAAACTGCCACAGTTTACAGGTTTCATTCGAAATAAAAGGTTGTTCTGAAGATTGGTAACTTCATTCTAAAACAAAATTCAAAATTTTATTGAAAAAAGGAGACTGTAATTTTAATAATGAACTAGAGGTCATGAACTGATTTAAAATGCAGTCTGATAAAATGCCTAATAGTTCCAACTGCCAACTGCAAAATGCTTTTGGGATTTTGCTTCATGTTTGGCCTTTCATTCTGGCATAGTAAAAAGGCCGCACACAAGGAGCCGTGCTGGGCAGTACAGTAGGAAAGTTATGAGCAGATTTACAAAGCATTCCCCCTCCTTTCTATCTCAATCACATCTATAGGTCTTCTCAAAGGATGAGTTTAATTTCACAAAAAATACGAAATAAACGTATTTGTCATGGTTGTTTTACGAGGGAATTTACAATGAAGCCCAACAGTGGGATTAAAATCAATTGAAATTTTGCAGAGGAAAGGAATGGATGTATAAAAGTGATCCTTTGGCAGACTTTGTAATCTAGGTATCTGTTTGGACTAAAGCTTGGCTAACTTCAAACAGTGTGCACATTTCAAAATGAGCTGTGTTTCCTTGGTTTATTGTAGAATTAATTAGTTTCGTTACTTACTTTCTGTTTGCTTGATGAATCGGGGGCTGTTGTCTGCAATTGATTGGTAATGTCACTGAACTAGTATTCCTAAGGTCCTAGACTAATTCTCTGAGAACATAGCAGCAGGTGAAACTTGAATTTAATTTATTAATTCTGGAGTTGAAAGTAATCAAAGTCACCATGACAAAGCAATTTGATGGTGTTGAATCTCAACTGGTTCATTAATGAAGGAAATCTGCCATCCTTACCTGGTCTGGCCTACATTGTGACTCCAGACTCCATAGCAATGACTCTTAACCACCTTCTCAAATGGCCTAAGTGCAGTTAAGGAGGGAAATTAATTTGGTGGTTATGCCCACATCCCACGGAAAGGTTAGGTAAAACTGGACAAGTGTGATAAATATTGTGGCATTGGAGTTCATCCCTTCACACTACGATCATTTAGATTGAATTTGTGATTTTGTTTTGTGCAGCAAGGTGTATTGGCAAGTAGTTTTGGCAACTCTGCTTCACATAAATCGGGTGAACTGATAATTCTGTGATAACAAATGATCTGCAAAGTTATTTTAGACCAAACTGTTCAGATGTAGAATCACAGAATCCTTACAATATGGAAAGAGCCATTGAGTATGCACCAATCCTTCAAAGAGCATCCCACCCTCTCCCTGTAACTCTACATTTACTATGGCTGATCCACCTAGCCTGCACATTCCTAGACACTATGGGAAATTTAGCATGGCCAATCCACCCTAACTTGCACATCTTTGGACTGTGGGAGGAAACTGGAGCACACAGAGGAAACCTACACAGACACGGGGAGAAAGTGCAAACTCCACACAGACAGTCGCCCGAGGCTGAGTCCCTGTCACTGTGAGGCAGCAATGCCAACCACTCAGCCGCTATGTTGCCCATGTTATGAAACACCTTGGGGGTGGTTGGGACTTGAGCCCAGATCTTCTGGTCCAAAGGTAGGGACACCACAACTGCATCACAAGAGCCTCATGGATTGCAGATACATTTGGATTAAATAACCTCATGGCGCTAACAGATAAATAACCTGTTCTTGATCTCCATCTCTGTACTTCACTGTGATAGCTGATTACATGTGACAAACTGTTTACCATTGCGGTTCCTAATTAACTTTGACAGCTATATTGTGTTTGACAGACTGTGTTTAGCATGTCGACAAGCACCCAACTCGCTCCAGAAACTCCACCAACTCTGTGACCAAAGTGAGAGAGAGCCAGGGCGAGCTGTGGATATTGTTGAGCAGTGAAGAAAAAGCCAGAGCATTTAACACAGCCACAGCTTGACCCTCGGAACAGTTTGAGTTCTGAGCCTGGTCTAATGAGTCACCATAAATCATCAGTGCTTTTCCTGCCTTAGTGAAAATTAGTTACGCGATGTGTGCAGGCAATGAGCTTTAATGTTGCGGTGAGCTGCATTTAGTCACTGCTAATGAACAGCCACAAGCTGTAGCAGTTCTCTAAGCCGGGAGGTTTTGAGCAGCTGATGATATTGGATTCATTTCTAGTTTTGAGAGCAGCTTTCTGGTTGCTTCTCAAAATTCTCTCAGCAAAGGTTGGACTGATGTATATCGGAAAACAGATCAATAAGAGCTGATGCTAAGTCATCTGCTCTGAATCCTGAAGAATTGTAATTGCTTTGGTCTGGATACTATCCAATAATTCACATTGCACTGCCTTCAATTTTCAGAAACTGCTGCCTAGAAATTACTATTGGTGAACGAATGCTTAACACGTTCAGTCCAGATTTATTTTTCTTCTGCTGTTTCCACTCAGGCATTAACCTGTTTACTTCAACCAGGCTAATAGCTTTGTAAAGGTCAAGGACAGCAGAATGTCATAAGAGCACATTAAGCTTATATTTGCACTAGTATTTTCTAATTTTCGATATATTTATGGATATACTAAAAATGAAGAACAGATGCTGGAGATCTGAAACAAAAACAAAAATTGCTGAAGAAACTCAGCAGGTCTGGCAGCATCCATGGAAAGAAAGCAGAGTTGATGTTTCGAGTCCAGTTCTTCAGAATTATTTAGGGATAGGTTAAGTTGAATTTAGTAATTCTAGTGAACTTAATATCAGAAAGAAATGACTGAGAGTCATACATTCATAAGCATGGAAACAGGCCCTTCAGTTCAACTCATCCTGGCTGACCAGTTATCCGAAACTCTCCAAAGTTGCTGCCAGACCTGCTAAGTTTCTCCAGCAATTTCTACAAAAAAGAAAGTGTGTTTATAACTTGGCACCTGCAAATGCAGCCTCGCCCAATTATAGGGCATATGATATAGTGACATATACTTGCTGGATCAATCATTATACAGTCCAACTGGGATAACATATGCAGTACTGAATAATCATCTCTATAGAAAACCCTTCCTGTACGTTTAATACATCAAACTTGTACTCATTGCATTCCTAATGTGTATACCCCAAGAATTAATGCCTCTTTTAAAACACTGGATTATTCCATTTTTTTTTTCCACAAGTTCTTGAGAAGTTTAAGGCTTTCCTAAAGACTGGGCTCCGGCTGTTTTGGAAAAGAATTTGGACAGAGTAGGTGACGAGAAGGATTCTTGGAAAGCATTGACATTTTTTAATATAGTCTGGTTAGGTGTAGGGGCAGATCAGACACTGGTGTTTTCAATTGAACGTTTACATTTACTGATCCAGCGGTGGTTCTGCCAATCATTGAGGTCATTCGAGTTTAGGCTTTTATGGGCACTAATCTAGGAGCAGTCTTTAAGCACCCAGACTGTCTGTCTATAGTCATTGTGCATGTCTGTGCATGTAATCCTCAGAATGATGAATAGACAGGTGCTTTGCCTGGTCAGCACTGTCAATACTACAGGTTGTACCTCTATAATCTAGCAGGTTCAGGACCAGAGACATCATGGGAGGACATGAATAGGAGCTTTTGACCAAGACTGAAAAGCACAATACAACATAAAATGTGATGAAATGACCACTTTATCTACCAGTACAATTCCAGCTACTTTGTCACTGCTGCAATCTTCATGCTGCTAACAATCCTTCTACATTGTGTGATGCAAACTGACTGACGCTGCTGTGTGTCCTGGACCAGAGAGTGCCGGATGAGGTAGGTACAACCTGTTCCCAGTCCTCTTAGACTGACATCATTTGCTTGTTGAGCAAAAAAAAAAAATTATTATTGTATTTGTTCATGGGATGTAGACCTTCCCAGCTGGGCCAACATTAATTACCTGTCCCTCACTGCCCTCAAAGATGCTGTTGATGGTGAGCTGTCTTGCTGAATTGCTGCAGTGCATGTAAGGTTGGGGTAGGTGCACACACAATATTGTTAGAAATGAAGTTCAAGGATTTTGACCCAGTAACAGTGTCTGTGTGGAGTTTGCACATTCTCCCTGCATGGGTTTCCTCCAGGTGCTCGGGTTTCCTCCCCCAGTCCAAGATATGCAGGTTAGTTGGATTGGCCATGATAAATTGCCCATGGTGTTCAGGGATGTGTAGGTCAGGTGCATTAGTCAGGGGTAAATGCAGAGTAATAGGATAGGGGAATGGGTTGGGTTGGCTACTTTTTGGAGGGTTGTTGTGGATTTGTTGAGCCAAAGGGCCTGTTTCCACACAGTAGGGATTCTATGATTCTGGAGGGATTCTATGATATCAATATAGGAGTGGCAATATAGTTCCAAGGCAGCATATTGGGAGTTAATGAATGGGCTGCTTTGTCCTGGATGGTGTCAAGTTTCTTGAGTGTTGTTGGAGCTGCACTCATCAAAGCAAGTGGGGAGTATTCCACCGCCATCTTGACTTGTGCCTTGTAGATAGTAAACAGGCTTTGGGGCGTCAGGAGGTGAGTTATTTGCTGCAGGATTTTTAACTTCTGACCTGCACTTAAGGACACTGTGTTCATAAGGTTTGTTAGTTCAGTGTCTAGTCAATGGTAACCCCCCTCCCCCAGGATCTTGATAGTGGGAGATTCTGTAATAGTAATGCCACTGAATGTCATAAGAAAATGGTTCGAACATAAGGACTAGGAGCAGGAGTAGGGTGTTCAGCGCCTTGAGAATGTATCACCAATTAATTTGATAATTGCAATCATTCTTTCTTAATGAAGGTGGCCTTTGCCTAGCTTGAATCCTAACTAACTCGTATCAACCCAAGCCTGGAAATTATCATCATATCATCTCCAATGGCTGGGAAGTTGCACTTCAGATATCTTTGCACATGTATTTATTCACACAAAATTCCTTTGTCTCCAAGTGTTATAGAGGCGTTAAACCATTTAAATATCACACACAAGCATTTCAAAATGCAGATTAGAGACAAAAGTTGGCCACTCAGCCCCTCATGTCTCCTGTTACATTCAGTAAGATCATGGATTGATCTGATTGTTTTCCTCTAATCCACTTTTCTACCTTTTCCACTTACCCTTTGACTCCCTTATCAGTGAGGTTTTGAGGGAAATCTTTTTTACCCAGAGGGTGGGGAGGGTTTGGAATGCACAGCCTGGGAGGGTAGTTGAGGTGGGAGACCTCACAACCTTCAAAACGTACTTGGATGAATGTCTGAAGTGCTGGCATACTTAAGACTATTGGCTAAGTGTGGCACTGTAGGCAGTGGTATATTTTTAGCAGTTCAGACACGATGGGTCAATAATTCTATGATCCTTTCAGCATTCACCTTGTCAAGACCCCTTGGTGAGTTGAAGCTAGTTTGGGAATGAAAGAGTTTCCTGTAGATCTTGATAAGCGTTTGAAATATTTGAGTCTGATTCAAGCTACTGATGTTCACCGTCCTGGGAAGCTGTTCAAAGTGAATGGCTGACCAGAGGCCAAGCTGCTGTGCTGGAGAGGAGCTGATGAAGTGACTGGGAAACAGTTCTCTTCTCTTCTCTCACAATGTAACACTGACAGAGACCTTTTTGGCTGGAGGGGAAACGATTTGTAAAGGAGTAGGAGGAGGCAGCAGCTAAGTGGTGTTAATATGATATCTTAAAATTTAACAAGAGAAAAATGTAAATAGGAATGTGAGTGATGAGCAGGAAGGGTAATTTTACACTTGAGCGTTTGACCCTCTAGCAAAGCAAGGGCATGTCACAAAGAGGATTGTGATGCTAAGATCACGCAGTGATCGCACGAGGGTTAGTTAAATTGTCAAAATAATAATTTGAGGCTGTGCCTTTTAAATTTGAACTGAGAAAGTCTATTCCTGGCAGTGACTCCTTCACACTTTGCCACCTCCAGAGCTGATGACAGCTATTCTGGAAGCAGTGGTTGTAGAAAAGATGAGTACATGTGATCACTGTAATTCGGACCATCCTGGTGAGTGCTAGGAGAGGGTGAAGACCAGCTGGTTGCTTCCAAGAATCCAGGCATTTGTGGAATAGTGCACAGCTGCACTTTACCTTTGGAAATGAAACTTGCATAGTGACATTTGTAGAGAAAGTTGGCAGGAGGGAGATATTTGGCACAAATAGAATCATAGAGTCCCTACAGTGTGGAAACAGGCCATTCGGCCCAACAAGTTCACACTGACCATCTGAAGACTAACCACCCCCCCACCCAGACCCATTCCCCTACCCTATTACTCTACATTTCCCCTGACTAACACAGCTAACCCACACATCCCTGAACACTATGGGCAATTTCACATGGCCAAATCACCAAACCTGCATATCTTTGGACTCCATACAGAAAGGGGTCCAAGAATGATTAGAGTGGAGTGCCCTTTAAAAGTGCAGAGTACCCATGATGAGGGCAATACAGCTGGATTTAACCAGCTGTTTCAGTTAGATAATGAGTATTGGGCTCGAGGACACAAGTCTTGAGCAAGGTTATAGATGGATTCCCCTTCTATGAAGACAATGCTGGAGAAGGCAAATTATTTGGGGTCAAGTTGACTTGTATGAATGGCAGCAGTGTAGCTAGTGGTTGAAATTAGTGTTTGAGGGCATCAGTAGCACTGTTTGATTGGAAAGAACTTTGTATTCTTCAAAGTAAGTTTGAATGGTGAGCAAGTGTCTGCCAGAACAATCCCATGTTGACTTAGAAAATCAAGTCTGATGGGCTCATAAGCTGGCTTCTGTTCTACATAGGTTCTTGAGAGTCTTTGGCATTGTCAACCCCAGAGAGTTGTGGATGCTTAGCCTTTGAGACTGAGATGAATAGAATCCTGGACTCTTGAGGGAATGAGCAAAGGAGAGAGGATGAGAAATGGGGTTGAGGAATAAGATCGATCAATCTTGATCTTATTGACATCGAAAGTATACACTCCTCACATGTCTCGTGTCCTTACGAAACAGGTAGACAAAAAAACATGAGAGACTGGATGACAATTTGGTTTAGAACAATCCATGACTGTGAGAAGGGAGGCTAGATTGAATGAACAGTAAATCGAACAAATGTTTGGAATTTATAAACAGGAGAATTCAACAGTAATGAATGAGTGCAGTGATTTTAACTAACTGCAAACCACCAAGTGAACTGTAAGGAAGAACAATAAGTGATCAGAAGATGACTTAGTTGAATGCCAGCACTTTGAATCAGTCTATAGTTAAGTGTTAGTAAGCAAATTGTTTAATATTCAACATTCTTATGAATTAGAGGCATAGAGTCATACAACATGGAAACACACTGTTCTATGTTCTGTGGCCCAACTTCTCCATGCCAACCAAGTTTCCCAAACTAAAACTACTCCAACTTGGCTGCATTTGGCCCATATCCTTCTAAACCTTTCTTCTTCATGTACGTATCCAAATGTCTTTAAATGTTATAATTATACCTGCATCTACCACTTCGTCTGGCAGTTCATTCCACATCCGAACCACCCTCTGTTGTGTGAAAGTGTTGCCCCTCTGCTCCCTATTAATTCCTTTTTCCTCTCGCCTTAAAAATATGCCACCTAGTTTTAAACTCTCTCACCCCAGTGAGAAGACCGTTGCTATTCACCTAATCTATGCCACTCATGTTTTTGTAAACTGCTGTAAGGTCACCTCTCAAACTCCTATGCTCCAATGAAAAAATCCCAGCTGAACCAAATTCTCCTTATAACTCAAACAGTCCAGTCCAGGCAACATTGTGATAAATCTTTTCTGAACCCTCTCCAGCTTAGTAATATCCTTCCTACAACAGGGTGACCGGAACTGTACACAGAACTACAAAAGTAGCCTCCTGTACAACCTCAACATGATGTCCTTTCATGTGCAGTTTGTTCTCCATTTTCATTCATTTCAATGTAGTCAATTTCATTAACAATAAATTTCATTTGAAAAGGGATGTGGAGCAAAGCAGGGCAGATGTCTGCATTGCATGGGAGCTCATTGCATTAGACAGCTTTAGTATTTGATATCATTTGTGATATAGAAAGAGTGCTCACCTTTTGACTCTTGGAAACCTGGAGTGTTTCTGCAAACATTTGAACTGGGAGCACAGTAATATCCAGCAAGAGTAATTTTGTGATATATCTGGTACAAGTTGTAGGTGAAGACAGCTGTCTTCAGGGGATTTAAACTGGGGACTTAGAGCTGGCCCCTGAACAGAGGATGCTAGGGCTTGCCAACATTTGAAAAATGGCTGCTGACATTTGGCTCATTCCATTCCCAGCAATAGCTTTCAAGCTGTGGCCAAAGGTCAGAGCAAGTCACAACAATGATAAATGAGGGTGGCTCTTATTTGACCGAACGTTTTGGAACATGGGACCCAGATACTGTACATGCCAGTCAATGAGAAAAGTGCCAGCATAACCTTGTAAACGAAAGAAAACATTTCCTGAACTTGCAGCCTATTTTTGTCACGTCATAAGGGGTGGCTCCTGATCCCAGCTGTGTCAGCCAATGACTTGGAAGTGTGATGGAACTTTTTCAGGGCAATACTCTCAGCAAACAGTCAGTCTGCTCACCATCAGCACAGCAAGTGAAGTCTGTTTATAGAGTCCAATTTAAATAGGGTCTGCAATAATCCTATGTCCAAAACTGCAGCAACTTTCCCCAATTTGAGCATTAATTCACCTCCAGCAAAATGCAGTAAATGGAGGACAGTCATACAATACAAGTTAAATAGGAACACAGAAAATAAGAGCAGGCGTAGGCCATTCAGCCCTTTGAGCTACCTCTGGCATACTCCCCCTTTCTCCCCCAAGCCTTTTAATGCCTTTAAACTACCCTTTGAGTGAAGAAGTCTGAGAAAATAAAATCAAATCTCACTTGCTTACAACAGTCCATCCTCTGGGTCAAACACAAGAGGAAATTGGAGAAACTCAGGAGGTCGGGTAGCATCTGTGAAGAGAGAAAGACAGAGTTAATATTTTGAGTCTGGTGTGACCCTTATTCAGAACCAATCTCTGGACTGTCAGAGGAATGAACTAGCTTCTCCATTCTGGCTGGGAATTGCGGTGTTGCTTGTATGTAGAGTTATACACTATAAGTAGTCATCTCTCTTGATCTGATGATTAAATAAACGATGATGCCCCCCCACCTTTCCCCACACCTCCACATGCTGGCAGCACCTCCTATGAATGAGTCATCTACTGCTGTGCGATTTCAGGACTTGTGGGAAATGGAGCAAACGCTACATAGTGAAAACTTCTGTACAGAAGCCACATGTTTACCATAAAACTGATTTGAGTTCTTGTTAATTGACTTCTGGTTCTTTATCCATCAACCTGTAATAGTGGTAACCCCTCGATGCACGAGAGCATTGTGCCAAGTGGACCTTACATCACTGATCATCCACACAGTGGTACCATTCAGTTCATTAGCTGCAAGCCACCTGTCACTAGTGGGGAATCCAGTTGTGGTTCATTGAGCTCTTTGTAAGTGAGAAAGTGGATAGTTGACACCACCTTTGAGTCTTTGATCTAAGTACTTACACTCCTGTTTAGAATTGTATAATTGTATAAAGCCTGGACAGACTAGATACAGGGAGGTTGCTTTCCCTGGTTAGGGAGTCTTGAACCAGGGGACACAGCCTCAGGACACATTTAGGAATATTTGGAGGATGGTCAACCAATTGGAACTCACTGCCATAAAAGAGAGAGATTCATAGTTTATTTTAAGTTTTAAAGACATCAAGGGGCATGGGATAAAGTGGGAAAATGACAATGAGACAGAGGATCAGCTACGATCATATTGAATGGCATAACAGGCTCAAAGGAGCTGCTCTTAATATTTATATGCGGAATTGTATCCATGATTTCTGGACCTGGAGGACTGTCACAGTCATCAGTTTAACCAATCAGAATGATCGCTCAAGGCCAGGTGAAGAAAGAAAGAACGTATCATAGTAAACAGCTCCAATGTAATCATCTCAGGGACAGCAACACCAAACCATGATCTGGAAGGGCAGTATAATTTCTGTCTGCTGAACATTCCTGTCTTTATTCACATTTATCCAGCCTATTTAATCATTAGCTCTAATGCAGTCAATGAGTGTAAATTCACCAACAGATAGTCAAATTGAGAACAGTGTTTTTGTTTAATTTCACTTGCAGGACTTTGGTGTCGCTGGCTGGGTCAGCATTTATTTATGGTTGCCCTTGAGAAGGTGGTGGTGAGTCGCCTTCTTGAACTGCTGCAGTCCACGTGCTGTAGGTAGACCCACAATGCCATGAAGAAAGGAATTCCAGGATCTTAACCCAGCGACACTGAAGGATCAGTGATATATTTCCAAGTCAGGATGGTGTGTGGCTTGGAGTAGCTTGCAGGTGGTGGTGTTCCCATGGATCTGTGTGCTGCCCTTGCCCTTCAGATGGAAGTGATTGTGGGTTTGGAAGGTATTGTCTGAGGGTCTTTGGTGAATTTCTGTAGTGCATCTTGTAAATTGTACATACTGCTGCTACTGAGCATGGTGATGGATGGAGTGGATACATAGGCCACACTTGTATTCCTTGGAGGGTAAAAGGATGATAGGTGCTTTGATTTTAGATTTTGGGATCTAGAAAGGAATTGAGAGAGAGAGTGTTCAGGGCATAACCTTAAAATTAATATTAGGCTGTTCAGGAGAGAAGTTAAAATCCACTTGTTTACACATCATGTGGAACTCTAAAAGTGATAGATGAATCTCAATTCAGCATTTTATATTTGAGATCAATAAATGTTTGCTAGCCAAGGATATTAAGGATGTAATGTTTAGGCTGGAGTTAGGAGACTGATCAACCATGTTCTGCTTGAACGGAGGGACAGATTAAGTATAATAACTTTATATACCAGTCACACAACTCCTACTCTTTGCATTCTACAATAAGTGGGTGATTGTATTGCCCAATGATTGGAATAAGTGACAAGTTTGGCAATAACCTCCATCATTGCGAGTAAGTTGTTGCTCTGAGAGATCAGAGTCTTCAAGTGCTTCAAGTATTACATCATTCCATGTAAACATTTTTAAAAATGGAGCTGAATTCTGCCAGTGTATACCCATATTCCTTCCTTAAAACTGAGAAAGTAGTAGATTAATATCCATTTCCATGTTATTGGCGGGATTGCACTGTGCATAAATTGTTTGCTGTTTTATCCTGATCAATAAAATTTGCTGCATTGTAATGTTTTTCACTGCATGGGAAGGGTTTTTGAGATTTTCCAAAGAGGTGTGAAAAAACTCTTTTTAAGTGTAAATTGTTAAATATATGAATCCCATCAGTAGATTGCATCTTTATCTGCAGCTCTGTATTCTGTGACGTGGTTAATTGTTTTATTTTGCTCTTGATGGGCTATTGCAGTGCAGCAAAGGAATTATCCTATCATTTCCACTTGATGTACTGCATTTCCTGATTGACAATGATGAATTGTTAACAGCTCTCCGAAAATAAACAGAATATAATAAATGTGACATTACGTTACCTTTACACTTGAGGCTGATCATCATTCCTCATTTGTATGGCATTAAAATGTCATGGGTCTTTTACACATGAAAGAAAGCAAAATAACAAGTGAGAACATTAAGTTCATCAAGGCTCACTGATCTGGCAACTCTGAATGTTTTCTGTGTCCCTGAATACTCTGACCTCTATTTCCTTTTTCACAAACTCTGCTCAGTGAGGTAGATGCTCTTTCCTTTGTTTTGAGAGTAGACAACACAACCTCAGGATAAGAACGCACCCATTTCAGACTGAGCTGAGTAGAGGATTCACTTAGAGGATTGCAAGTCTTTGGAATTTCCCATCCCAAAGAGCTGCTGTAGCTCGGTTCTGAAAAGTATTCAAGAAGGACACAACCATTCATTGGCCTCTAAGGGGATCAATGGAAATGGGGATTAGATGAGAAAATGAAGTGAAGGTCCAATCCAAGCCATGATCTTATTCAATATTAGAACAATCTTGAGGAGGCAATATAAAGGCTAATGGTGACATTTGTTATGTTCTTCCAAACAGCACAATTGATTCTGCAAGCAGCGAATACATCATTAAGTTCCAAATTAATAAATTAATTTCTTCAAGTATTCTCCTAACTCTATTTTTACCAGCATCTGATTTGCCAGTTACATTAATGTATTTAATTATTGTTTAAGGGCAAGAATACCAAATGTTTTATGAATGTAAAGCGTTCAATGTCAACTTAACAACCACACACTTTTTTCTAACTCCAGATGGTTGCAATTCAAGCATAATCAAGACTTTTTTTTTATTTACTCATCTTGTGGGAGTGGGCATTGCTGGCTGGCCAGCATTTATTGCCTGTTCCTAATTGCCCTTGAGAAAGTGGCGGTGAGCTGCCTTCTTGCATAAGGATAGTGTCAGGAATGAGGAATTGCTGAACTGATGGTGTTGCTGATGAGAGGTGAAGCCAAGGCCAAGACAGCTGTTGGATTGGGTGAACAATAAAGATGATAATTGCATGACTGAAGAAGAGTAAAGTGATATCCTGGCCAACATTCCTTCCCTGACCATCACCTAAAATAGAGAGACTGGTCATTCATCCCACTTGTTATGTGTAAGGTCATTCTATGGGTGTGTTGGTTACCATGTTTGCCCTGCATGACAAAAGAAGTTTCATACTTCAGGAGTAATTCACTGCTTCAGAAGTCCTTTTGAATGTCCTGATGACATAGAAGATGCTTATTTGAAGAAGCAATTTCTTATAAACATAAAAAGCAAATCCATTTTACAATTTCGAGAAATATGGTCGGCATTTGGCTAACCACAAGTGAGTGGTCATTGATTTTCAGTTCTGATATATGGGACTCTTGCTGAATAGAGCTAATGCTTTTTGCTTTGTATTCATCAGGACAAATGCAAGAGCACCAAATTTCAAACAATCGCAACAATTTAAAGTGTAGGGGAAAAGGATGCTCTTTGGTTGGCAAATTGACTCAAGAGGAGAAAGTGAGGACTGCAGATGCTGGAGATCAGAGCTGAAAATGTGTTGCTGGAAAAGCGCAGCAGGTCAGGCAGCATCCAGGGAACAGGAGAATCGACGTTTCGGGCATAAGCCCTTCTTCAGCCCTTATTGACTCAAGCCAAGGTGAAGGCAGTGAGGAACTGTAGGCTGTGCTAACTCATGGCAGAAGTAGGTACTGCAGATGCTGGAAATTAGAATCAAGATTAGAATGGTGCTGAAAAAGCACAGCAGATCAGGCAGCATCTGTGGAGCAGGAAAATTGACGTTTTGGGCAAAAGCCCTTCAATGGGAATGTGCCAACTCGTGGCTAATTCAAAAAGGCACAAAGCCTGCATGTTTCCTTTTGGTTTCAGATGATGGGGCTCCGCCAATTTATTTATATTAATTCCAAGGGATAAATGAGCCATGTTACGTGCTCAACTGATCATTCCAACCTGGTTGTTAGAGCAGCTATTTTCAGCAACATTCACTGTCTGCACTACACAAGGAACATTGCAAAGTAACTGTCTAAATCATAATGGTGACTATAATCAGAAAATCATTTCTAGCTGTGTTCAGGATGCTATAAGGGAGCATATAAATGTACATTGGCTTCTTCAATGAATTTTACCAACTGTCAGTGCGCAAAGGCTGCTCTACAAATTTTCTAAAAATATAGTCAGCCCATGGCTTTTGACCAGGTGTTAGTTTGAACAGTTGTTCTTGAATATATGAAGAGTTTTGCAATAAAGAGAACTATTTGCAGTAGGTATAAAATCACGATCGGAAACATTTCTCACTGGTTGGGAGCCAATTGATGATCCTGGTTCTTCCCAAATGAGACTTCTGAAAATAGTATCCATTGGGTCTTATTCGCAGAAACATTCAAGTCATGTGAGAAATCCCCCATCCTCCACTCTGTTTGTTCCTCTATCATACTGTGAGCTGTTGCCTTGAACGTTTCACAAGCTCTTCCATTTTTAGACAAAATAGCTTCGGACAGCTGCAGTGTTATGGCCTTGTAACACACGGTTAATACTACTATCAGAGGGCGAGGTGGTAAGGTTTTAGCTTTGCCTTTTATAAGTGTGAAGAGGTCACAGAGCTTTTAATACCAACACAAATAGGGCCTCAAATCATTAGAGTAAGACTTTGATATTCTCAAAATCAAGATCTCTTTCGTGTTCTCTTGAAACAAGTAGGAAGGATATGTCAGCATTAAAGCGATCTGTCTGTAAGGTGTTTTGGACCAGATCTAATCCCCTCAAAATATATTAAGAAAATTGCCTAAACCCTAACATTTTCTTATTTTAAAGGCAAGTATAAGGTGTTGTGTTCCAGATGCAATTTGATTGGTCAAACTGCTTGACATTAAGCAAAATACAATGTATTTATCCATTGGAGTTAAAATACAACAGAAGAAAGAAGACATTGAGGTAACTTAACTGTATTGGAAAAGTTAACAGAATAATAGATTATTAGCTATTAAACAGTAACTGGTTAGATAATAAATACAATAACATCCCATAGGGGGAAAAGCATCAAGAGAAAACTGAGTAAATGAGAGAAAGAGTAGCAGGGAGAGATGTACTGTAGCTTCCAGTCTGCTTCAAGACCCAGCAACAACAGCTACTAATAACTAAAAAGCCTGGTTCTGTGGGAGTTTGATCCCCTACCCATTCCTGAAGAAGGGCTTATGCCCGAAACGTCGATTCTCCTGCTCCTTGGATGCTGCCTGACCTGCTGCGCTTTTCCAGCAACACATTTTCACCCCTACCCATTCAGGCTGCTTCTGTTGTTCCTACCTTAGGTAAAAAACCTAAGGCCTCCCAAGCTTTCAATAGCTAGCTCAGTACTTCTGCCTTAAAATGTGTCCCAAAAAAAAACCAAGACAAAGTACACCTCTTAAAGCCATAGTGTTGTCACAAAGATATGGTGGAAAGGAAGAAAAAAATGATTTAATAACACTTTTAATGACAGTGGGCATTTCAACTTAGATTAGATTAGATTACAGTGTGGAAACAGGCCCTTTGGCCCAACAAGTCCACACCGACCCGCCGAAGCGCAACCCACCCATACCCCTACATTTACCCCTTACCTAACGCTACGGGCAATTTAGCATGGCCAATTCACCTGACCTGCACATCTTTGTGACTGTGGGAGGAAACCGGAGCACCCGGAGGAAACCCACGCAGACACGGGGAGAACGTGCAAACTCCACACAGTCAGTCGCCTGAGGCGGGATTTGAACCCGGGTCCCAGGCACTGTGAGGCAGCTGTGCTTGCCACCGTGCCGCCCACTTGATAGACTTCCAATGCCAGTGTTTCCTTCCTTAGAAAAAAGGACCAAAGCTGTTCACAGCATTCCAGGCATGGTCTGACTAGTGCCTTGTGTAGATATAATAAGACAGCCTTGTTCTTGCACTCTATTTCTTTTTAAATAAAGGGCAACAGTCCATTTGCCTTTCCTATCACCCACTGAACTTGGATGCTAGGTTTTTTTGTGACTTATGCATAAGAATCCCCAAATCCCACTGAGCAGAAGCTTTCTGCAATCTTTGTCCATTTAAATAACATTTAGCTCATTGATTCTTCCTACCAGTGTTTTTTAACTCACATTTTCCCTTGTGGTATTCCATCTGCCAAGTGTTTGTCCACTCATTCAGCCTATGTTTCTGTATACTCTTTGTGTTTTCCTCACCACTGCCTTCCCATCTATTTTTGTGTCTCTGCACACTTAGCTACGGTACATCTGGGGGTCAGTTCGCTCAGTGGCCTTGCATGGCTGGTTTGTGATGCAGAGTGAAGCTAATAGTGCAGGTTGAATTCCTGCACTGGCTGAGTTTACCATGAAGGTCTCTCCTTCTCAATCTCTCCCCTTGCCTGAGATGTGGTGACACTCAGGTTAAACCATCACCAGCTATCCCTGTCAGAGAAAATCTCAGAGACAATGGCGACATTAGCTTTTTTACTTTTACATTAATTTCCCTCAGTGGAGTCATTAATATGCATTGTAAAATATATTGAAATCAATTAATCGAGTCTAAAATTAAGAAGTAGTCTCAGCCATGAAACGCTTGCAGTTTGTCAGAAAACTCCTTCTGGTTCCCTTTCAGTGTAGGAAATCTGTCATACTTCCCTGGTTTAGTCTACATGTGACTCCAGACTGACAGCAAATGTGTTTCAATCTTAACTGCCCTCTGTAATGTTCTAGTAAGTCACTCAATACGTGTCAAGACTTGGATGGGCAACAAATGTTGATTTCGTCGGCGATGTCCACACTCCGTGAAAGAATAAGTAGCAGGTAACCTCTGACAGCATGGTACTCCCTCAGTACTGCTCTGGTATGGCAGTTTTGATTTTCGTGCTCATGTGCCAGAGTGCGACTTGAACCTGGAGCCTTTTGACTTGGAGGTGAGAGGGCTACCGACTGAGTCAATCTGACGCTCAAATTGGCAGAGGGATCCCAACCAATGGTCAGGTGAAGTCCACTCACTGGTGTTATGCAGCTGAAGGCATTTCACAGCAGTATCACAAAAGAACCCTTTTGTTTTGTTACAGCTCAGGGAGAAATGTTGATCAAGTCCCTGGGAAATGACTGCACTGGAAAACATTGCTATTTGTTCTATCACTGCTCTCTCAGTTGAAGTAACACAGTTGAATTAGTTGGGAGCTCAGTGTAAATTGCTGCTATCTCTTTAGAGAGATGGCCAGTGGTGAGTTTATCCTGAAGATTACCACACCTCAGGTGAATGGTGAGGTTGAGAAGGCAGGGTGACCTCAACGACATGGGAATTGAACTCACATTGTTACTGTCATAGATTCATAGAGATGTACAGCATGGAAACAGACCCTTCGGTCCAACCCGTCCATGCTGACCAGATATCCCAACCCAATCTAGTCCCACCTGCCAGCACCTGGCCCATATCCCTCTAAACCCTTCCTATTCAGTCATGCTGCAGCTCAAACCAACTATCCAGCCAATTGAGCTAACCCAGCATCTGCAAATAGTATTACAATAAAATGCCAATATGAGTCCCAATTTCAGGACTAAAGCCCAGAACGCTGTAGAGTTGAACTTGTGTCATTGTTTTAATATTCAAAGTGGGAACACGGCAGTCAGTCAATATCAGCCCATCTCTAATCAGTCCCTGCTGTTTCAATCACACTGAGCCAATTGAATGAATGATAGTCCCACGTGGCTGGAGGTCAAAAGCCAATAAGCAGTTGTCTCCGGTCCTGTGCAGCTGTGATATTGTTGCCTAAAGAGAACAGTGGGCTGAGCACATTAATGAGGCAATTCTTGTGTGTCTGTTGTTATGGTGGATTTCTGACCAATGAAAACCTAGTCAAATGTTTTTATAACCTTTGGTGTTGCCAACATGCATCCACTGTGGCAGCAGGAACATAGCAACAGTTAAATCTCACTAACAATTACGGTTCTCCTAAAATCAGTCAGTTGGCACCTCAATAAAAATCAACTTAATCAATTCTCTTCAACACTGGAGCACTAAGCGTTCCATCTATTATCTTTTATTTCATAAAAAGACAGCTCCTGATTCCCACCAACCTTTTGCATTCTAAGCTCCTAAAAATTATTGTTTTTTTATTTATAATGTATGGTTCCTACATAAACTGCACTTATGCTTTGAGTACAGTTTCTCCCAGTAAGGCCTCCAGTGCACACTCCCTTTCTCTGTGATCTTTGCCTCTGAGCTTTTCTGTGTTTCTCAAATCCAGCTTTTTGAGCCTCCTGATTTTAATCGGTTCCATTTGCTCCACTCCGTGGGCCCTCAGCTCTAGAATTCCTTCGCTAAATCTCTGTCTTTCCTCGTCTTAAGATGTCCCTCAAAACCCGCCACCTTCCCAAATATTTTGATTTGTTTTAAATTATTGTTGTCACACGTACTGAGATACAGTGAAACGTGTTGTTAAGGCAACACAAAGGTACCATACAAAGTTCATCAGGGTAGCAGAGCAGAGTGCAGAACACAGTGTTACAGCTGCAAAGAAAGTGCAGAGAAAGAGATTAACATTAACATTTGAGAGGTCCATTGAAAAGTCTGATATAACAGCGGGGCAGAAGCTGTTCTTGAATTTGTTCATACATATATTCAAACGTTTATATCTTCTACCCGACAGAGGAGGGTCAAAAAGGGAATAACCGCGATGGGAGGGGATTTTAATTATCTTGGTCACTATCCCAAGGCAGTTAGAAGTATAGATGGAGTCAATGGATGGAAAGCTGGGTTGTGTGATGGACTGGGCTGTGTTCATACATTCTGTAGTTTCTTGCGGTCTGGGGAAGAGCAATTGCCGTACTATGCTGTGATGCACCCAGATTGAATTCCTTCTATAGTGCATCTAGAAAAAATGATTAGTATTTAGGAACATGCTGATTCTCCTTAGCTTCCTGAAGAAGTAGAGGAGTTGTGCTTTTTCGATTCTTGTGTCAATGTAGTTGGACCAGGACAGAGTGTTGGCGATCATCACTCCCAGGAACTTGATACTCTCAACCACCTCCAATGATACAGACAGGGGCGTGCCCTTCACTCCACTTCCAGACGTCAGTCACCAGCTTCTTCATTTTGCTGACATTGATGGAGAGATTCTTGGCTTTACAGCATGGTGCTAAACACTCAATCTCTTTCCTGTAGTCTGTCTCGTTGCTTTTTGCGATCTGGCCTACCACAGTGGTGTTGTCAGCAAACTTGTAAATGGAGTTGGGGTGGAATTTGGCCACACAGTTGTGAATGTATAAGGAGTAGAGTAGGGGGCTGATTACACAATCTTTGGGGGGGGGGGCTGGTGTTGAAAATTATTTTGGAGGAGAAGTTAGCGTCTGTTCTTACTGACTGCGGTCTGTTGGTCAGGAAGTGGAGAATCTAGTTACAGAGTGAGGAGGCAGAGACCTAGGTCCTAGAGTTTGGCGATGAGTTTTTTTGGAATTGTGGTGTTGAAGGCAGAGCTGTTGTCAATAAGTAGGAGGTGGATGCAGGTATCCTTATTATCCAGATGTTCTAGGGATGAGTGTAGGACTAGGGAGATGATGTCTGTCGTGGACCTGTTGCAAAGGTAGACGAATTGCAAAGGATCAAGGTGGTTTGGTAGGCTGGGGTTGATATGAGCTATGACTATCCTGTTGAAGCACTTCATAATTCTGGAGGTCAGAGCCACTGGGCAGTAGTCATTGAGGCACGCTTTATGATTCCCCTTTGGCACTGGGATAATCCTGATTTTCTTGAAGCACGTGGGGACTTCAAATTGTAGTAAGCAGAGGTTAAAGATGTCAGTGAATACTCCTGCCAACTGGTCCGCATACCTAAGGTTATGTTTGTTGATGCTCCTGCAACGTTCCTTACTCCTATGTTTAAAGGTGCTAAATAAATACAATTTGCAGTTGTTGTGACTGATAAGATGCTATTTGGAAAGAAACCATTACAGCAAACCACAAATGCACAGCAGAAATCAAGACAGATCGCTTGAGATTAAGTAACTTAGAATTAACAGGATTACACTGTAATGGTGCTTTGCTGAAAAAGATAACAAAATTAAATCTGCTGTCTGCTTTGAAATTAAATTTGTGCTGGAGGAATGTATGAAGATAATGCTTTCAAAGAGTACAGAACTGGCTGGGTCTTTAACATATAGTGTGACCGGGTTCCAGACTTCTGAGGTGGAATTTTTTGTAAAAAGGATGAAGGAAATGGAGTCAGAGGCCACAGTTAGTACTTAATTCCTCACCAAACTGGGAACACACACTGAAAGCACTCGTGATGAACGGATTTGTTGTTCTTTGTCTCTCACTTCACCACCTAAGCTCAAATACACTCTCCCCACTGTCATAACTGGGAATTCCTAACTGGAAAAGAACATCATTGAACACCAAAATAGAGTGATTACTCATGGCGTTCATCGGCTAGTCCCAGCCTGAAACAGACATTCTTTGCTTTATTTTTATATTTTTCCTCTTTGTGCACACAACTGAATGTTTGTTTTTTTTTCCATCACTAAATGCTAGGTTTGCCCTTTTATTTATAAAGAATGTCAGATTATCACAATTTAGGTATTGTCTAATGAACATGCTCAGAGATTTTATTGCACACCTCTGGGCCAGGCAGGGCTTGTACCCAAATCTGTCTGGCCCAGAGTTGGGGACTCTACCACTGCAACACAGGAGTCGTTCCTGGGTCTGCTTTTATTTTTCCTTCTTTTTAAATATCCAGAAGTGGTCTTACAACTGAATGGTTTTTATTTCCCCATCACCAAATCACTGTGATATTTTTGTATTTTTTTAAATTTTAATTATTAACCACCAGCAGTAGTCGCCCATGTGTAGCCAGTCAGATATTTACATGTATTATGACACATAACCAAATGTTTCTTCTATCACTAAATTACTGTGACTGTTCTTTGTTTTGAGGCTTATCTACTAACCACCACCAGTAAATGATCCAGGGAGCCAAATGAATATTTGCATGCAAAGCCCATTACGGCAATGCAAGCCAGCAAAAGGTGAGGGGGAGGTAGGGAGAGTGGAAAAGGGCAAAATGGATTTGCAGGGGGAAATAAACCACAGTAAGCCCCACCCCCAACCTCAGTGCACATCTCTGTCTAAATGCATCAAGTGTATGAGTGGACCCCTCATGCTCCCTCTCCAAAGACACTCTGACACAAATTGTGGAAAAAGGACGTACTGATTTTTTAAAATATCTGGATCTGTGTTTTTTCCCTAATATCTGCAAGTGATATCACACACAACTGAAAGGTTATTTCTCCCATCACCAAATCACCGTGATTTTTCTTTTGTTTTTAACCATTAACCACCTCTAACTCCCCAAAGCCTACCCACCATCTACAAGGCCCAAGTCAGGACTGTGATGGAATATTCCTCACTTGCCTGGGTGGGTGCAGTTCCAACTGCACTCAAGAAGCTTGCCATCTGCCAGGATAGAGCAATCCACTTGATTGACACCACATCCACTAATTCTTCTGCCACTTTCAACACAGTGGCAGCAGTGTGCACCATCCACAGTAGGCACTGCAGCAATTCACCAAAGCTCTTTAGACAGCACCTTCCAATCCCATAACTACTACATTGAATAACAAGGGCAACAGATGCTTGGAAGCACCACCTACAATCATACACAATCCTGACTTGGAATTATATCAACATGCTTCACTCTCACTGTGTCAAAGTCCTGGAACTCCCTCTGTAACGGGCATGTGGGTGTACCTTGATTATTTAGACTGTAGTACACCTTTAATGCATTGTCTGAGCTGAGATGTCACTTTTTTTTATAATGATAAAACCTTAAGTTATCTCGGGGCTATGACTTAAAAGAAATTCTAGGATTTCTATATTAATCAATCAAAACCTGCATCCCCATTCTAACTGATTAAAGACATAACAGCAATCTAGGTTTGTTCAATACATTGCATCAGTTGTATGACACTTTGATCTTTTACTATAAATTCTGTGTTCTGTTATCCTGCCCTGCTAGCTACCTGACAAAGGAGCAGTGTTCCAAAAACTTGTACTCTCAAATAAACCTGTTGGATTATAATCTGGTGTTGTGTGACTTTTAATGCAGTTCAGAATGACAACTCAGCACTATTAGCGATTAGGTAGACAACAAAATTGACCAAGCAAAATATCCTCTGAAAAAATTTTAAAGATACATACAACTCCTGATGGGTTACATAGGGAGTTATGGAGGAAAAAGTGAACATGAGTGTCAGACTAGACCAGACATTGGTGAGTAGAACAATATAAAGATGCTTAAAAGCAAAACAACAGCGATACTGAGTGTGATAACCCCTACCGAGAATCACTAATGAATCTCTTTTTGGAGCTTGTTGAGTATGGGTTTCCTTGGTAACAGGCAATGGCCTGCCTAACTGGAGCTCTTTATTGAGAGACTGCAGTGGGCAATGGAAGGGGTTATCTCTGCTGACTACCTGCCCCTCTTCCACAGTTATGTTCAAGCCCAGGTGTTATTGGAAAGCGAGCACCATCTTTTTAGCGAGAGATGGGAACCACGAGGTTTATTTCCCCCTCCAACTCCAATTTAATTCTGTCCCCTCCTTCTCTCCCTAAACCCTCCATCATATTCTAATGACAGAATTGCCCTTAACAGGCTTTGCTTGTTCATGTTCAATTGGCCACGTGGGTGGTGGAAAAAAATGGAGAATAAAGTATATACACATGGTATCTTTTTATTGTGTCACTGTTTTAAAAAAAGAATTATACACAGCCATGGGTGACTTGGGGAAAAATATAAGCATTGTTGTTGGGCCCTCTTGATGCAGTGGTAGTGTAAGAAAACAAAAAAACGCTCATGTTGGAGGGACTCTTGTGGTTTCAAAACAAAAAATAAATGAGTTCTGGAGAAAGCAGCTGAAGTCAAATAATTAAGGGAACTTGCCCCTTAAGGCTGTTCAACAACAAATTGCTGGAGAAACTCAGCAGGTCTAGCAGCATCCATAAAGTGTTAAGGCCCCAATCTTGATCTCTGTCGCACACCCATTACATCTTACCAACCAAAAAAAAAGGCCTTTTTATGCTGATTCTCTATTTTCTGGTAGCCAGCCAATCTTCTGTCCAAGCCAAAATGTTGCACCCTACATCATGAGCTATTTTTGTTCTGCAATAATCTTTGATGTGGAATCTGATCAAATCCCATCTGACTGAAAAATGTTTGTATTATTTGTTCCACATCCTCCTTGCCCAACCTCAATCCCCAGTGAAAAGGTACATCCGCTTTTTCCTCTTTATCTACAGTAAATGTTGCTTTCTTAAAAACTGGTTAAATTTCATCTTCATAAAACCATGTTGACTCTGCCTGATGACCTTGAACTTCTCCCAGTGTCCTTCCAGAATCTCTTTAATAATAGCTTCCAACATCTTCCCTATGACAGACATCAAGATGACTGTAGTTTCATGCATTTTGTCTCCCTCCTTTTCTGAATAAAAGTATTTTGTCCCTATTTCTCAATCTAACAGAACTTCCCAAATTTAAGGAATTTTGGAAAAGTAAAATTAATGCATCAGCTATCTCACTGACAATTCCTTTTAAGCCCAGGAATGAATGAAGTGAAACTTCTGCAGAGTGAGATGCCCTCAGTGTTCCAATGTTGGATCTCATTTGTGTCAGAACCTTTCATTTTAATGAATTGGAAATACACAGTAGGAATGTTTATTATTGAAGATAAATCTTTCTAGCTGCCAGGTTTTCAGTATTGCTGACTTTGCTGCTACCTGATGCAAATATTTCCTTCGATGGTTGCAATAACTTGAAAGGTAAATTATTGCTCGGAAAAATTGCCTCACTCTGTCTTCTCCAGAGAAACACCAAGAACATCTTTAGTGTAAGAAGAATCACATTGCGCCTGAATTATTAGGTGCCATCATTAATGAAGTTGGAAATCTGACTGAAAAATGTTTGTAATATTTGTTCTACGTCCTCCTAGCCCAACCTCGATCCCCAGTGAATTTAACACAATCTCGTAGGATTTTAGTTCCTAAAGCTGTCTTCATATTTGACATAGTTAGAGACAAAAAAAAACTGCAGATGCAGGAATCTAAGGTAGACAAGCAGGCGGCTGGAAGAAGACAGCAAGCCAGGCAGCATCAGGAGGTGGAGAAGTCAACATTTTGGGTATCAGCCTTCTTCAGGACTGGGGATGGGTGTAAGGGGAACTGCAGATAAAAGGGGCTGGGGGTGGGTTCGGGTGGGGAGAGGTGCGGGAAGGTGAGATAGGGATAGGTTAAACAAGTAGAAGGTATAATGTGGTTGGTTGATGGGAGGAATGAATCCAGGTGGTGGCTAGAAGGAATGGTCAGTCAAAGGAATGGAAGGGAGTGGGAGGGGCTGGGAAGGGAGTTTGCAACAGGAAGGTTATTTGAAATTGGAGAACTCAATGTTGAGTCCTCAGGCTGTAGGCTGCACAGGTGGAAGATGAGGCGTTGTCCTCCAATTTGTGGCCTGATTCGTTGTGGCAATGGAGGAGTCCGAGGGTGGTCATGTTGGAAAGGGAGTGGGAAGGGGAATTAAATTGAGCGGTGACTGAGAGGTCAGGTCAGCCCCACTCGGCAAAATGTGCCCTGAGTTTACATTTGGTCTCACTGATGTAGAGAACACCATGTTGGGAGCACCAGCTCCAGTAAACTTGATTGGAAGAGAGGCAGGTGAACCTCTGTCTCACCTAGAAGATCTGTTTGGGCCCTGGATGAGGGTGAGAGGGGTGGTGTATTGGCAGGTTTTGCATATTTTCCAATTGCAGGAGAAGGTACTGGGGAGGTTAGTGGAGAGAGTGGTGTGAACCAAGGACTGGCAAAGGAAACGGTCCTTGCAGAAGGCAGAGAGAGGTGGGGAGAGGATGTTCTTGGTGATGGGCCCTAATTGGAGTTGGTGAAAGTGTTTGAGGATGATACGTTGATGCAGAGACTTCATATTTGACATGATGAATACAGTGATGTCTGTGAAATGCTGGTAATCACAGAGGATATCTGGACAGAGAGAAGGAACCCAGAAAGCTAGCACACAGGGACAGCAGGTAATCAGGAAGGCTAATGGAATGTTGGCCTCTTATTTGAGAATAAGAGTAGGGAAGTCTTGGGAACAAAGTTTAAACAAGTTGGAACACTGGAAAAGTGATCTCATTAACAGAAATAGCTGGAGAAGCTCAGAAGGTCTGGCAGCATCTGAGGCAAGAAAGCTGAGTTAATGTTTCAGTTCGGAAGAAGGGTCACTGGACATGAAACATTGACTCTGTTTTTTCTCCACAGATGCTGCCAGACCTTCTGAGGATTCTTTAAGGGTGCAACAGGTTACAAGCTGAGAACATTTCCCCTCATGGGAGAGTCTGGGATCAGAGTGTTTAGTCTCCGAATAAAGGGGCTCCGATTCAAGACTGAGATGAGGAGGAATTTCTTCTCTGAGGATTGAGAGTCTTTGGAACTCCTTGCCACAGAGAGCTGTGGGGGCAGAGTCCTCGTATGATTTTAAGGCTGAGATAGGCAGATTCTGGATCAGTAGAACAATTAAAGGTTACAGGGAAAGGGCAGGAAAGTGGACGTGACTAATATTGAATCAGCATAAAATGGCAGCACAGGTTCAAGGAGCCACATGGTCTACTCCTATTCCTATTTCTTACAGTTTTAAGAGAGAGAGTACCACCACTGAAACCATTGTAATTTCAATATGCCAGAGCAAAATCAAATGATGGACAGTAGAGTGGGTTTTGCACTATTTGTTAAATTCAAGATAAACCAGTGAGGCCTCTTTTTCATAATGCCATTTGAACACATTAAGGGGAAAGGTATAGAAGACAACATTGATGGGGTCAAATGAAGATGTTTGGGAGGAGGCTCCAGAATGGATCTAATGGATGAGTGGCCTGTTTCTGTGCTTGAAATACTATGAATATTACTGTAATTGTGGCATAAATATGGAATAAAGGATGTGTTAATGGCTGCTCAGTATGAAAAATCATCTTTGCTCAGAATAAAATCAGATATTACACTGTTTAACAATAATGGAGGCAATATATTTATAGAACAAGAACTATATTATTCTGCCAGCAAGAGATAATAATATGCTGAAGGAGGAACTAGCATTTACATGGAGTCTTATCATGTCTTGAATCTCTCAGAAAGCTTGACAATCAATGGAGTAATTTTGAATGTTTTATTAAAGCAAATAAAGCACAGAATTTATGCACTGCTAGATTTCACAGTGTATTCTCTGGGTTTAATGCATCGTTTAAGGATTACAGTTGGTTAAAGTACAGGGAAAACCTCTTGTTTACTTGAGCATTGTTGCATTGAAAAGTCAGCTTTTCAGAGAGTACAGCCTCCCTTAGTACGTCTCTGGAGCTAACCCGAGGTAATTCCTTAAATCCATAAAATAACTGAACTCAGAACAGTATAAATCAAATTTGGGAAAATGCTGACTCGCAAATGGTTCCTTTCTCTGTTTTCCTGCAAGGGCCAAGTGCTGTGGGAGTTTGCTGTGTACAAATTGGCTGCTATATTTCTGACTTTACCCCATACTTCGAAATTACTGCATTGGCTGTAAGCTGCTGAAGTCATAAAGGGCACTATATAAATGCAAATCGTTATTTCGCACACCTCTCCAAAAGCAATTTAAGATATCCCTGGTTTAAGAAACCTGTAAACTGCTGTAATAAGTTGTTCAATCCATTTACTATTTGTAACCTTTGTGGCTATGTTATAGCTTTAGCAGCTGACTAATTAAATCTCTTTTGTATATAATATCAGTGTTCTGATTCTCCATATCGTGTTTCATCAAAAACTCAGGTGTAATTACTCGGCTTTTCACTGAAGTTAAAACATAAGTAAGGTGGTGATAATACTCTTGATGCAAAGGTTTCATTTTAACTTGTTAAAAAAAAAGCTCCAATTAGAGAATTGAAGAGAGGTGCAATTTAAAATTTGTATTGAGAAAAATAAAGCCATCTGCAGACAGTCATTACTTTTAAATTCTTAGGATAATGAGTGGAGGGTGTGTTCGTAATTACTTTTTGAGATTGTGGGCTGGAATTACTATTTGAAAGTTGCACTCTTAAGGGATGACCTGGAGCTTGCTACCTCAGGGATAATTTGCAATTTTGAAAGGGTCTGAGGGATTGAGGCGAGCATAAAACTGTTGGTTGTTAATTAATAACCCTGTAATGTCCTTGTATCTTTGTTCAGGACCTATTTGGAACCGAACTAAATTCTTTGCTGAACGATGTTGAACAACATTAATGCATGCCATCACGGTTAACCACGAAGAGAATCTGTTATCATCTGTTTTGTGTTGTGAATAAAGTGGGCTCCACCCTTCCTGGCTTAACTCGAAAAGTGTGGCGATGGAAAAGCACTGCAGGTCAGGCAGCATCCAAGGAGTAGTAGAATTGACATTTCAGGCATAAGCCCTTCATTAGCAATGGAGGGGGAATGGGAAAGGGGGCTGAGATATAAAGAGGAGGGTGACGTCAGGGGAAGGTAGCTGGGTAGATGCAGATTGGGGGTGATAGTGATAGGTCGGAGGGGAGGGTGGAGTAGGTCACTGGGAAGGTAGATCGACAGGTAGAACAGGTCAAGAAGGCAGTGCCAAGTTGGAGGGTTGATTCTGGGCTCTAACGTCAAGCTGACATCCGTGACCATTCATACCATCTTTATCCTTCTTCACCTTCTATGAACTGCCTGCCCTCATCAGTAAAGCCGTGGCAGACCCCAAAATGGCTGCTGTCTGCCTTTGT